>NC_138306.1:75272500-75322500 GCF_965601325.2 Salmo salar
ACACTACAGACAGGTTACAAACAACACAGACAACACATTACAGACAGGTTACAGACAGGTTACAGACAACACACTACAGACAGGTTACAAGCAACACACTACAGACAGGTTACAAACAACACAGACAACACATTACAGACAGGTTACAGACAACACATTACAGACAGGTTACAGACAGGTTACAGACAACACACCACAGACAGGTTACAGACAACACACTACAGATAGGTTACAGACAACACACTACAGATAGGTTACAGACAGGTTACAGACAGGTTATAGACAACACATTACAGACAGGTTACAGACAGGTTATAGACAACACACTACAGATAGGTTACAGACAGGTTACAGACAGGTTATAGACAACACACTACAGATAGGTTACAGACAGGTTACAGACAGGTTATAGACAACACATCACAGACAGATTACAGACAGGTTATAGACAACACATTACAGACAGGTTACAGACAGGTTATAGACAACACATTACAGACAGGTTACAGACAGGTTATAGACAACACATTACAGACAGGTTACAGACAGGTTATAGACAACACATTACAGACAGGTTACAGACAGGTTATAGACAACACATTACAGACAGGTTACAGACAGGTTATAGACAACACATTACAGACAGGTTACAGACAGGTTATAGACAACACATTACAGACAGGGTACAGACAGGTTATAGACAACACATTACAGACAGGTTACAGACAGGTTACAGACAGGTTATAGACAACACATTACAGACAGGTTACAGACAGGTTATAGACAACACATTACAGACAGGTTGCAGACAGGTTATAGACAACACATTACAGACAGGTTATAGACAGGTTATAGACAACACATTACAGACAGGTTACAGACAGGTTACAGACAGGTTACAGAGAGGTTATAGACAACACATTACAGACAGGTTACAGACAGGTTATAGACAACACATTACAGACAGGTTACAGACAGGTTATAGACAACACATTACAGACAGGTTACAGACAGGTTATAGACAGGTATAGACAACACATTACAGACAGGTTACAGACAGGTTATAGACAACACATTACAGACAGGTTACAGACAGGTTATAGACAGGTTATAGACAACACATTACAGACAGGTTACAGACAGGTTATAGACAACACATTACAGACACATTACAGACAGGTTACAGACAGGTTATAGACAACACATTACAGACAGGTTACAGACAGGTTATAGACAACACATTACAGACAGGTTACAGACAGGTTATAAACAACACATTACAGACAGGTTATAGACAACACATTTCAGACAGGTTACAGACAGGTTATAAACAACACATTACAGACAGGTTATAGACAACACATTACAGACAGGTTATAGACAACACAATACAGACAGGTTACAGACATGTTATAAACAACACATTACAGACAGGTTATAGACAACACATTACAGACAGGTTACAGACAGGTTATAAACAACACATTACAGACAGGTTACAGACAGGTTATAGACAACACATTACAGACAGGTTACAGACAGGTTATAGACAACACATTACAGACAGGTTACAGACAGGTTATAGACAACACATTACAGACAGGTTAAAGACAGGTTATAGACAACACATTACAGACAGGTTACAGACAGGTTATAGACAACACATTACAGACAGGTTACAGACAGGTTATAGACAACACATTACAGACAGGTTATGGACAGGTTATAGACAACACATTACAGACAGGTTACAGACAGGTTATAGACAACACATTACAGACAGGTTACAGACAGGTTATAAACAACACATTACAGACAGGTTATAGACAACACATTTCAAACAGGTTACAGACAGGTTATAAACAACACATTACAGACAGGTTATAGACAACACATTACAGACAGGTTACAGACAGGTTATAAACAACACATTACAGACAGGTTATAGACAACACATTACAGACAGGTTACAGACATGTTATAAACAACACATTACAGACAGGTTATAGACAACACATTACAGACAGGTTACAGACAGGTTATAAACAACACATTACAGACAGGTTATAGACAACACATTACAGACAGGTTACAGACAGGTTATAAACAACACATTACAGACAGGTTATAGACAACACATTACAGACAGTTTACAGACAGGTTATAAACAACACATTACAGACAGGTTATAGACAACACATTACAGACAGGTTACAGACAGGTTATAAACAACACATTACAGACAGGTTATAGACAACACATTACAGACAGGTTGCAGACAGGTTATAAACAACACATTACAGACAGGTTATAGACAACACATTACAGACAGGTTACAGACAGGTTATAGACAACACATTACAGACAGGTTATAGACAACACATTACAGACAGGTTATAGACAACACATTACAGACAGGTTACAGACAGGTTATAAACAACACATTACAGACAGGTTATAGACAACACATTACAGACAGGTTACAGACAGGTTATAAACAACACATTACAGACAGGTTATAGACAACACATTACAGACAGGTTACAGACAGGTTATAGACAACACATTACAGCGCATCAATGACTGCTCAGAACCTCACCTGCTCTCATCGTTCTCTTCAATTACACTGATTGCTTTCATTGACACAGTATGACCTGATAACATCTCCTCTCAGGTTGCGCATTTCTGTACCTGGTGGTGTGTGTGTGTGTGTGTGTGTGTGTGTGTGTGTGTGTGTGTGTGTGTGTGTGTGTGTGTGTGTGTGTGTGTGTGTGTGTGTGTGCATGTTTCAGCATACAGTATGTATGTGACTGTGTGCGTTCCTCTCTGTTTGATGCTGGGATTGCTTCTCTCTCTGACTAGAGATGATACGTGTTTATCAGAGGAGTGAAGAGAGACGGGATAACACACTCTGCAATCACAATGGACACCTTCATTACCTGCCAATGAGGGCTGTGTGTGCGTGTGTGTGCGTGTGAATGTGCGTGTTTGTAGTTGTGTGTGTGTGTGTGTGTGTAATGATGGCTCTGTGGATGAATCCCAGAGGCCTTGTCTTGTGATCTGAGTAGAGATCCACACATGAAACAGCCCATATCTGTACAGCAGCACTGTCTCCATGTTTAGTAGGGCCTGTGATTTTGCCTGCCAGAATCACATTCACACACGATGCTGGGTTAGGTACTCAATTATCTATCTATTTATGATCATTTTTTAAAGGAAAATTCCACCCCAAAGCTATGTTTTGGTATTTGTTTCATGAGTCCATTGTTGACATAGTCCAAACTGTTTTGCATGTCAGCAGTTTACAGCTTTCAGAATAGAGAAATACATGCATCATGCATCATACCGGCTGTATTTCTGTATTTAGAAAATGACTTATCTGGAAAACATGATTGCTGACATGCAAAACATTTTGCATGTCAATGGACTAATGAAACAAATACCAAAAGATAGTTTTGGGGTGGAATTGTCCTTTAAGTCATTCTGGGCTTAATCCAAGCAGTTGGGATACACTTCATTACAATTATTTATTGTGAATGGTATTACTGAGTAATTACCATCTGGCTAACGTATAACTGAACTTATTTTCAAATAAGAAAAGTGTAACTGTTTTCAGTGGGATAGTAAAGTATCCAACAATATGTGAGTACAGTAAATTCTCTCTGCTCTCAAAGACAGGATAAAAAACCCTCAAAGTCATTCAGCTAATCCATCTTGACAAGACTGAGGCCCCATCATATCGACCTCTCTCTCAACCACCTCCACACACACACACACACACATTTTCTCTCTCTCTTTCTCTCTCTCTCACTCTCTCCCTTCCCCTCTCTCTCCTTGCTGTGTCAGAAGCTGCTCCACGCTAGACTGAGGCTGTTGAGGGGTAGAGGAGGAGGAGGAGGGGAGAAGGGGAGAATAGGAGGAGAAGAGAAAGAGAGGAGGAGGAAAGGAGGAGAGGAGAAAGGAAGGAAGAGGAAAGGAGGGGAACACACAGCTGAGGCCCAGGCCAAGGGCTAGCGTGTGATTCTGGGCCCCTGACAGACTACTTACACTTCATCTGTAGTGTTCACCTTATCCCCCACCCACATCTCACCCCTCAAACCGCTCAAACCCCACAATGCATCTCATCTGTAGTGTTCACCTTATCCCCCACCCACATCTAGTATCAAACTAAGCCAGTTGGAAGGACGCCACCAGCAGTGTGTTGTGGTGTGGTGTGTTGTGGTGTGTTGTGCTGTGTTGTGTTGTGTTGTGGTGTGTTGTGTTATGGTGTGTTCTGTTGTGTTGTGGTGTGTTGTGGTGTGGTGTGTTGTGTTATGGTGTGTTGTGGTGTGTTGTGGTGTGGTGTGTTGTGTTATGGTGTGTTGTGTTATGGTGTGTTGTGGTGTGTTGTGTTATGGTGTGTTGTGTTATGGTGTGTTGTGTTATGGTGTGTTGTGGTGTGTTGTGGTGTGTTGTGGTGTGTTGTGTTATGGTGTGTTGTTTTATGGTGTGTTGTGGTGTGTTGTGTTATGGTGTGTTGTGTTGTGTTATGGTGTGTTGTGTTATGGTGTGTTGTGGTGTGTTGTGTTATGATGTGTTGTGGTGTGGTGTGTTGTGGTATGTTGTGTTATGGTGTGTTGTGGTGTTTTGTGTTATGGTGTGTTGTGTTATGGTGTGTTGTGTTATGGTGTGTTATGGTGTGTTGTGTTATGGTGTGTTGTGTTATGGTGTGTTGTGGTGTGTTGGGTCAAGGTGTGTTGTGTTGTGTTATGGTGTGTTGTGGTGTGGTGTGTGGTGTTATGGTGTGTTGTGGTGTGTTGTGTTATGGTGTGTTGTGTTATGGTGTGCTATGTTATGTTATGTTGTGTTGTGTTGTGGTGTGTTGTGGTGTGTTGTGTTATGGTGTGTTGTGTTATGGTGTGTTGTGTTATGGTGTGTTGTGGTGTGTTGTATTATGGTGTGTTGTGTTATGGTGTGTTGTGGTGTGTTGTATTATGGTGTGTTGTGTTATGGTGTGTTGTGGTGTGTTGTGTTATGGTGTGTTGTGATGTGATGTGTTATGGTGTGTTGTGTTATGGTGTGTTGTGGTGTGGTGTGTTGTGTTATGGTGTGTTGTGTTATGGGGTGCTGTTTTATGGTGTGTTGTGGTGTGTTGTGTTATGGTGTGTTGTGGTGTGTTGTGTTATGGTGTGTTGTGGTGTGTTGTGGTGTGTTGTGGTGTGTTGTGTTATGGTGTGTTGTGTTATGATGTGTTGTGGTGTGGTGTGTTGTGGTATGTTGTGTTATGGTGTGTTGTGGTGTGTTGTGTTATGATGTGTTGTGGTGTGTTGTGTTATGGTGTGTTGTGTTATGGTGTGTTGTGTTATGGTGTGTTGTGGTGTGTTGTATTATGGTGTGTTGTGTTATGGTGTGTTGTGGTGTGTTGGGTCAAGGTGTGTTGTGTTGTGTTATGGTGTGTTGTGGTGTGGTGTGTGGTGTTATGGTGTGTTGTGGTGTGTTGTGTTATGGTGTGTTGTGTTATGGTGTGCTATGTTATGTTATGTTGTGTTGTGTTGTGGTGTGTTGTGGTGTGTTGTGTTATGGTGTGTTGTGTTATGGTGTGTTGTGTTATGGTGTGTTGTGGTGTGTTGTATTATGGTGTGTTGTGTTATGGTGTGTTGTGGTGTGTTGTATTATGGTGTGTTGTGTTATGGTGTGTTGTGGTGTGTTGTGTTATGGTGTGTTGTGATGTGATGTGTTATGGTGTGTTGTGTTATGGTGTGTTGTGGTGTGGTGTGTTGTGTTATGGTGTGTTGTGTTATGGGGTGCTGTTTTATGGTGTGTTGTGGTGTGTTGTGTTATGGTGTGTTGTGGTGTGTTGTGTTATGGTGTGTGTGTGTGGTGTGTTGTGGTGTGTTGTGTTATGGTGTGTTGTGTTATGATGTGTTGTGGTGTGGTGTGTTGTGGTATGTTGTGTTATGGTGTGTTGTGGTGTGTTGTGTTATGATGTGTTGTGGTGTGTTGTGTTATGGTGTGTTGTGTTATGGTGTGTTGTGTTATGGTGTGTTGTGGTGTGTTGTATTATGGTGTGTTGTGTTATGGTGTGTTGTGGTGTGTTGTGTTATGGTGTGTTGTGATGTGATGTGTTGTGTTACGGTGTGTTGTGGTATGGTATGTTATGGAGTGTCGTGGTGTGTTGTGTTATGGTGTGTTGTTGTGTGGTGTGTTGTGGTGTGGTGTGTTGTGTTATGATATGTTGTGTTATGATGTGTGTGGTGTGGTATGTTATGGTGTGTTGTGGTGTGTTGTGTTATGGTGTGTTGTGTTGTGGTGTGTTGTGTTGTGTTATGGTGTGTTGTGTTATGGTGTGTTGTGGTGTGTTGTGTTATGGTGTGTTGTGTTATGGTGTGTTGTGGTGTAGTGTGTTGTGGTGTGTTGTGTTATGGTGTGTTGTGTTATGGTGTGTTGTGTTGTGGTGTGTTGTGTTATGGTGTGTTGTGTTATGGTGTGTTGTGGTGTGTTGTGTTATGATGTGTTGTGGTGTGGTGTGTTGTGGTGTGTTGTGTTATGGTGTGTTGTGTTATGGTGTGTTGTGCTATGGTGTGTTATGGTGTGTTGTGTTATGGTGTGTTGTGGTGTGGTGTGTTGTGTTATGGTGTGTTATGGTGTGTTGTGGTGTGTTGTGTTATGGTGTGTTGTGTTATGGTGTGTTGTGGTGTGTTGGGTCAAGGTGTGTTGTGTTGTGTTATGGTGTGTTGTGTTATGGTGTGTTGTGGTGTGGTGTGTTGTGTTATGGTGTGTTGTGTTATAGTGTGTTGTGGTGTGTTGTGTTATGGTGTGCTGTGTTATGTTATGGTGTGTTGTGTTGTGGTGTGTTGTGGTGTGTTGTGTTATGGTGTGTTGTGTTATGGTGTTGTGTTATGGTGTTTTGTGGTGTGTTGTATTATGGTGTGTTGTGTTATGGTGTGTTGTGGTGTGTTGTGTTATGGTGTGTTGTGTTATGGTGTGTTGTGCTATGATGTGTTGTGATGTCATGTGTTGTGTTACGGTGTGTTGTGGTGTGGTATGTTATGGTGTGTCGTGGTGTGTTGTGTTATGGTGTGTTGTGGTGTGGTGTGTTGTAGTGTGTTGTGTTGTGTTATGGTGTGTTGTGGTGTGGTGCGTTGTGTTATGGTGTGTTGTGTTATGATGTGTTGTGTTATGATGTGTGTGGTGTGGTATGTTATGGTGTGTTGTGGTGTGTTATGGTGTGTTGTGGTGTGCTGTGTTATGTTGTGTTTCGGTGTGGTGTGTAGTGGTGTGTAGTGTTATGGTGTGCAGTGGTGTGTTGTGTTATAGTGTGGTGTGTAGTGGTGTGTTGTGTTATGATGTGTTGTGGTGTGCTGTGTTATGGTGTGTTGTGGTGTGTTGTGTTACGGTGTGTTGTGGTGTGTTGTGTTGTGACGTGACATGTTGCGGTGGGTGTGTAGTGGTGTGTTGTGTTATGGTGTGTTGTGGTGTGGTGTGTTGTGATGTGTTGTGGTGTGTTGTGACGTAATGTGGAGTGGTGTGTTGTGTTATGGTGTGTTGTGTTGCGGTATGGTGTGTTGTGTAGTGATGTGTTGTGTTATGGTGTGGTGTTTTGTGTTATGGTGTGTTTTGTTATGGTGTGTTATAGTGTGGTGTGTTGTGTTATGGTGTGTTATGGTGTGGTGTGTTGTGTTATGGTGTGGTGTGTTGTGTTATAGTGGGGTGTGTTATGGTGTGGTGTGTTGTGTTATGGTGTGGTGTGGTGTTTTGTGTTATGGTGTGTTGTGTTATGATGGGGTGTGTTGTGTTATGGTGTGTTGTGTTATGTTGTGTTATGGTATGGTGTGTTGTGTTATGGTGTGTTGTTGTGTGGTGTGTTGTGGTGTGGTGTGTTGTGTTATGATATGTTGTGTTATGATGTGTGTGGTGTGGTATGTTATGGTGTGTTGTGGTGTGTTGTGTTATGGTGTGTTGTGTTGTGGTGTGTTGTGTTGTGTTATGGTGTGTTGTGTTATGGTGTGTTGTGGTGTGTTGTGTTATGGTGTGTTGTGCTATGGTGTGTTATGGTGTGTTGTGTTATGGTGTGTTGTGGTGTGGTGTGTTGTGTTATGGTGTGTTATGGTGTGTTGTGGTGTGTTGTGTTATGGTGTGTTGTGTTATGGTGTGTTGTGGTGTGTTGGGTCAAGGTGTGTTGTGTTGTGTTATGGTGTGTTGTGTTATGGTGTGTTGTGGTGTGGTGTGTTGTGTTATGGTGTGTTGTGTTATAGTGTGTTGTGGTGTGTTGTGTTATGGTGTGCTGTGTTATGTTATGGTGTGTTGTGTTGTGGTGTGTTGTGGTGTGTTGTGGTGTGTTGTGTTATGGTGTGTTGTGTTATGGTGTTGTGTTATGGTGTTTTGTGGTGTGTTGTATTATGGTGTGTTGTGTTATGGTGTGTTGTGGTGTGTTGTGTTATGGTGTGTTGTGTTATGGTGTGTTGTGCTATGATGTGTTGTGATGTCATGTGTTGTGTTACGGTGTGTTGTGGTGTGGTATGTTATGGTGTGTCGTGGTGTGTTGTGTTATGGTGTGTTGTGGTGTGGTGTGTTGTGGTGTGTTGTGTTGTGTTATGGTGTGTTGTGGTGTGGTGCGTTGTGTTATGGTGTGTTGTGGTGTGGTGTGTTGTGTTATGGTGTGTTATGGTGTGTTGTGGTGTGTTGTGTTATGGTGTGTTGTGTTATGGTGTGTTGTGGTGTGTTGGGTCAAGGTGTGTTGTGTTGTGTTATGGTGTGTTGTGTTATGGTGTGTTGTGGTGTGGTGTGTTGTGCTATGGTGTGTTGTGTTATAGTGTGTTGTGGTGTGTTGTGTTATGGTGTGCTGTGTTATGTTATGGTGTGTTGTGTTGTGTTGTGGTGTGTTGTGGTGTGTTGTGGTGTGTTGTGTTATGGTGTGTTGTGTTATGGTGTTGTGTTATGGTGTTTTGTGGTGTGTTGTATTATGGTGTGTTGTGTTATGGTGTGTTGTGGTGTGTTGTGTTATGGTGTGTTGTGTTATGGTGTGTTGTGCTATGATGTGTTGTGATGTGATGTGTTGTGTTACGGTGTGTTGTGGTGTGGTATGTTATGGTGTGTCGTGGTGTGTTGTGTTATGGTGTGTTGTGGTGTGGTGTGTTGTAGTGTGTTGTGTTGTGTTATGGTGTGTTGTGTTATGATGTGTTGTGTTATGATGTGTGTGGTGTGGTATGTTATGGTGTGTTGTGGTGTGTTATGGTGTGTTGTGGTGTGCTGTGTTATGTTGTGTTTCGGTGTGGTGTGTAGTGGTGTGTAGTGTTATGGTGTGCAGTGGTGTGTTGTGTTATAGTGTGGTGTGTAGTGGTGTGTTGTGTTATGATGTGTTGTGGTGTGCTGTGTTATGGTGTGTTGTGGTGTGTTGTGTTACGGTGTGTTGTGGTGTGTTGTGTTGTGACGTGACATGTTGCGGTGGGTGTGTAGTGGTGTGTTGTGTTATGGTGTGTTGTGGTGTGGTGTGTTGTGATGTGTTGTGGTGTGTTGTGACGTAATGTGGAGTGGTGTGTTGTGTTATGGTGTGTTGTGTTGCGGTATGGTGTGTTGTGTAGTGATGTGTTGTGTTATGGTGTGGTGTTTTGTGTTATGGTGTGTTTTGTTATGGTGTGTTATAGTGTGGTGTGTTGTGTTATGGTGTGTTATGGTGTGGTGTGTTGTGTTATGGTGTGGTGTGTTGTGTTATAGTGGGGTGTGTTATGGTGTGGTGTGTTGTGTTATGGTGTGGTGTGGTGTTTTGTGTTATGGTGTGTTGTGTTATGATGGGGTGTGTTGTGTTATGGTGTGTTGTGTTATGTTGTGTTATGGTATGGTGTGTTGTGTTATGGTGTGTTGTTGTGTGGTGTGTTGTGGTGTGGTGTGTTGTGTTATGATATGTTGTGTTATGATGTGTGTGGTGTGGTATGTTATGGTGTGTTGTGGTGTGTTGTGTTATGGTGTGTTGTGTTGTGGTGTGTTGTGTTGTGTTATGGTGTGTTGTGTTATGGTGTGTTGTGGTGTGTTGTGTTATGGTGTGTTGTGCTATGGTGTGTTATGGTGTGTTGTGTTATGGTGTGTTGTGGTGTGGTGTGTTGTGTTATGGTGTGTTATGGTGTGTTGTGGTGTGTTGTGTTATGGTGTGTTGTGTTATGGTGTGTTGTGGTGTGTTGGGTCAAGGTGTGTTGTGTTGTGTTATGGTGTGTTGTGTTATGGTGTGTTGTGGTGTGGTGTGTTGTGTTATGGTGTGTTGTGTTATAGTGTGTTGTGGTGTGTTGTGTTATGGTGTGCTGTGTTATGTTATGGTGTGTTGTGTTGTGGTGTGTTGTGGTGTGTTGTGGTGTGTTGTGTTATGGTGTGTTGTGTTATGGTGTTGTGTTATGGTGTTTTGTGGTGTGTTGTATTATGGTGTGTTGTGTTATGGTGTGTTGTGGTGTGTTGTGTTATGGTGTGTTGTGTTATGGTGTGTTGTGCTATGATGTGTTGTGATGTCATGTGTTGTGTTACGGTGTGTTGTGGTGTGGTATGTTATGGTGTGTCGTGGTGTGTTGTGTTATGGTGTGTTGTGGTGTGGTGTGTTGTGGTGTGTTGTGTTGTGTTATGGTGTGTTGTGGTGTGGTGCGTTGTGTTATGGTGTGTTGTGGTGTGGTGTGTTGTGTTATGGTGTGTTATGGTGTGTTGTGGTGTGTTGTGTTATGGTGTGTTGTGTTATGGTGTGTTGTGGTGTGTTGGGTCAAGGTGTGTTGTGTTGTGTTATGGTGTGTTGTGTTATGGTGTGTTGTGGTGTGGTGTGTTGTGCTATGGTGTGTTGTGTTATAGTGTGTTGTGGTGTGTTGTGTTATGGTGTGCTGTGTTATGTTATGGTGTGTTGTGTTGTGTTGTGGTGTGTTGTGGTGTGTTGTGGTGTGTTGTGTTATGGTGTGTTGTGTTATGGTGTTGTGTTATGGTGTTTTGTGGTGTGTTGTATTATGGTGTGTTGTGTTATGGTGTGTTGTGGTGTGTTGTGTTATGGTGTGTTGTGTTATGGTGTGTTGTGCTATGATGTGTTGTGATGTGATGTGTTGTGTTACGGTGTGTTGTGGTGTGGTATGTTATGGTGTGTCGTGGTGTGTTGTGTTATGGTGTGTTGTGGTGTGGTGTGTTGTAGTGTGTTGTGTTGTGTTATGGTGTGTTGTGTTATGATGTGTTGTGTTATGATGTGTGTGGTGTGGTATGTTATGGTGTGTTGTGGTGTGTTATGGTGTGTTGTGGTGTGCTGTGTTATGTTGTGTTTCGGTGTGGTGTGTAGTGGTGTGTAGTGTTATGGTGTGCAGTGGTGTGTTGTGTTATATTGTGGTGTGTAGTGGTGTGTTGTGTTATGATGTGTTGTGGTGTGCTGTGTTATGGTGTGTTGTGGTGTGTTGTGTTACGGTGTGTTGTGGTGTGTTGTGTTGTGACGTGACATGTTGCGGTGGGTGTGTAGTGGTGTGTTGTGTTATGGTGTGTTGTGGTGTGGTGTGTTGTGATGTGTTGTGGTGTGTTGTGACGTAATGTGGAGTGGTGTGTTGTGTTATGGTGTGTTGTGTTGCGGTATGGTGTGTTGTGTAGTGATGTGTTGTGTTATGGTGTGGTGTTTTGTGTTATGGTGTGTTTTGTTATGGTGTGTTATAGTGTGGTGTGTTGTGTTATGGTGTGTTATGGTGTGGTGTGTTGTGTTATGGTGTGGTGTGTTGTGTTATAGTGGGGTGTGTTATGGTGTGGTGTGTTGTGTTATGGTGTGGTGTGGTGTTTTGTGTTATGGTGTGTTGTGTTATGATGGGGTGTGTTGTGTTATGGTGTGTTGTGTTATGTTGTGTTATGGTATGGTGTGTTGTGTTATGGTGTGTTGTTGTGTGGTGTGTTGTGGTGTGGTGTGTTGTGTTATGATATGTTGTGTTATGATGTGTGTGGTGTGGTATGTTATGGTGTGTTGTGGTGTGTTGTGTTATGGTGTGTTGTGTTGTGGTGTGTTGTGTTGTGTTATGGTGTGTTGTGTTATGGTGTGTTGTGGTGTGTTGTGTTATGGTGTGTTGTGCTATGGTGTGTTATGGTGTGTTGTGTTATGGTGTGTTGTGGTGTGGTGTGTTGTGTTATGGTGTGTTATGGTGTGTTGTGGTGTGTTGTGTTATGGTGTGTTGTGTTATGGTGTGTTGTGGTGTGTTGGGTCAAGGTGTGTTGTGTTGTGTTATGGTGTGTTGTGTTATGGTGTGTTGTGGTGTGGTGTGTTGTGTTATGGTGTGTTGTGTTATAGTGTGTTGTGGTGTGTTGTGTTATGGTGTGCTGTGTTATGTTATGGTGTGTTGTGTTGTGGTGTGTTGTGGTGTGTTGTGGTGTGTTGTGTTATGGTGTGTTGTGTTATGGTGTTGTGTTATGGTGTTTTGTGGTGTGTTGTATTATGGTGTGTTGTGTTATGGTGTGTTGTGGTGTGTTGTGTTATGGTGTGTTGTGTTATGGTGTGTTGTGCTATGATGTGTTGTGATGTCATGTGTTGTGTTACGGTGTGTTGTGGTGTGGTATGTTATGGTGTGTCGTGGTGTGTTGTGTTATGGTGTGTTGTGGTGTGGTGTGTTGTGGTGTGTTGTGTTGTGTTATGGTGTGTTGTGGTGTGGTGCGTTGTGTTATGGTGTGTTGTGTTATGATGTGGTGTGTTATGATGTGTGTGGTGTGGTATGTTATGGTGTGTTGTGGTGTGTTATGGTGTGTTGTGGTGTGCTGTGTTATGTTGTGTTTCGGTGTGGTGTGTAGTGGTGTGTAGTGTTATGGTGTGCAGTGGTGTGTTGTGTTATAGTGTGGTGTGTAGTGGTGTGTTGTGTTATGATGTGTTGTGGTGTGCTGTGTTATGGTGTGTTGTGGTGTGTTGTGTTACGGTGTGTTGTGGTGTGTTGTGTTGTGACATGACATGTTGCGGTGGGTGTGTAGTGGTGTGTTGTGTTATGGTGTGTTGTGGTGTGGTGTGTTGTGATGTGTTGTGGTGTGTTGTGACGTAATGTGGAGTGGTGTGTTGTGTTATGGTGTGTTGTGTTGCGGTATGGTGTGTTGTGTAGTGATGTGTTGTGTTATGGTGTGGTGTTTTGTGTTATGGTGTGTTTTGTTATGGTGTGTTATAGTGTGGTGTGTTGTGTTATGGTGTGTTATGGTGTGGTGTGTTGTGTTATGGTGTGGTGTGTTGTGTTATAGTGGGGTGTGTTATGGTGTGGTGTGTTGTGTTATGGTGTGGTGTGGTGTTTTGTGTTATGGTGTGTTGTGTTATGATGGGGTGTGTTGTGTTATGGTGTGTTGTGTTATGTTGTGTTATGGTATGGTGTGTTGTGTTATGGTGTGTTGTTGTGTGGTGTGTTGTGGTGTGGTGTGTTGTGTTATGATATGTTGTGTTATGATGTGTGTGGTGTGGTATGTTATGGTGTGTTGTGGTGTGTTGTGTTATGGTGTGTTGTGTTGTGGTGTGTTGTGTTGTGTTATGGTGTGTTGTGTTATGGTGTGTTGTGGTGTGTTGGGTCAAGGTGTGTTGTGTTGTGTTATGGTGTGTTGTGTTATGGTGTGTTGTGGTGTGGTGTGTTGTGCTATGGTGTGTTGTGTTATAGTGGTGTGTTGTGTTATGGTGTGTTGTGGTGTAGTGTGTTGTGGTGTGTTGTGTTATGGTGCGTTGTTTTATGGTGTGTTGTGTTATGGTGTGTTGTGTTGTGGTGTGTTGTGTTATGGTGTGTTGTGTTATGGTGTGTTGTGGTGTGTTGTGTTATGATGTGTTGTGGTGTGGTGTGTTGTGGTGTGTTGTGTTGTGTTATGGTGTGTTGTGCTATGGTGTGTTATGGTGTGTTGTGTTGTGGTGTGTTGTGTTATGGTGTGTTATGGTGTGTTGTGGTGTGTTGTGTTATGGTGTGTTGTGGTGTATTGGGTCAAGGTGTGTTGTGTTGTGTTATGGTGTGTTGTGTTATGGTGTTGTGTTATGGTGTTTTGTGGTGTGTTGTATTATGGTGTGTTGTGTTATGGTGTGTTGTGGTGTGTTGTGTTATGGTGTGTTGTGTTATGGTGTGTTGTGCTATGATGTGTTGTGATGTCATGTGTTGTGTTACGGTGTGTTGTGGTGTGGTATGTTATGGTGTGTCGTGGTGTGTTGTGTTATGGTGTGTTGTGGTGTGGTGTGTTGTGGTGTGTTGTGTTGTGTTATGGTGTGTTGTGGTGTGGTGCGTTGTGTTATGGTGTGTTGTGTTATGATGTGGTGTGTTATGATGTGTGTGGTGTGGTATGTTATGGTGTGTTGTGGTGTGTTATGGTGTGTTGTGGTGTGCTGTGTTATGTTGTGTTTCGGTGTGGTGTGTAGTGGTGTGTAGTGTTATGGTGTGCAGTGGTGTGTTGTGTTATAGTGTGGTGTGTAGTGGTGTGTTGTGTTATGATGTGTTGTGGTGTGCTGTGTTATGGTGTGTTGTGGTGTGTTGTGTTACGGTGTGTTGTGGTGTGTTGTGTTGTGACGTGACATGTTGCGGTGGGTGTGTAGTGGTGTGTTGTGTTATGGTGTGTTGTGGTGTGGTGTGTTGTGATGTGTTGTGGTGTGTTGTGACGTAATGTGGAGTGGTGTGTTGTGTTATGGTGTGTTGTGTTGCGGTATGGTGTGTTGTGTAGTGATGTGTTGTGTTATGGTGTGGTGTTTTGTGTTATGGTGTGTTTTGTTATGGTGTGTTATAGTGTGGTGTGTTGTGTTATGGTGTGTTATGGTGTGGTGTGTTGTGTTATGGTGTGGTGTGTTGTGTTATAGTGGGGTGTGTTATGGTGTGGTGTGTTGTGTTATGGTGTGGTGTGGTGTTTTGTGTTATGGTGTGTTGTGTTATGATGGGGTGTGTTGTGTTATGGTGTGTTGTGTTATGTTGTGTTATGGTATGGTGTGTTGTGTTATGGTGTGTTGTTGTGTGGTGTGTTGTGGTGTGGTGTGTTGTGTTATGATATGTTGTGTTATGATGTGTGTGGTGTGGTATGTTATGGTGTGTTGTGGTGTGTTGTGTTATGGTGTGTTGTGTTGTGGTGTGTTGTGTTGTGTTATGGTGTGTTGTGTTATGGTGTGTTGTGGTGTGTTGTGTTATGGTGTGTTGTGCTATGGTGTGTTATGGTGTGTTGTGTTATGGTGTGTTGTGGTGTGGTGTGTTGTGTTATGGTGTGTTATGGTGTGTTGTGGTGTGTTGTGTTATGGTGTGTTGTGTTATGGTGTGTTGTGGTGTGTTGGGTCAAGGTGTGTTGTGTTGTGTTATGGTGTGTTGTGTTATGGTGTGTTGTGGTGTGGTGTGTTGTGTTATGGTGTGTTGTGTTATAGTGTGTTGTGGTGTGTTGTGTTATGGTGTGCTGTGTTATGTTATGGTGTGTTGTGTTGTGGTGTGTTGTGGTGTGTTGTGGTGTGTTGTGTTATGGTGTGTTGTGTTATGGTGTTGTGTTATGGTGTTTTGTGGTGTGTTGTATTATGGTGTGTTGTGTTATGGTGTGTTGTGGTGTGTTGTGTTATGGTGTGTTGTGTTATGGTGTGTTGTGCTATGATGTGTTGTGATGTCATGTGTTGTGTTACGGTGTGTTGTGGTGTGGTATGTTATGGTGTGTCGTGGTGTGGTTATGGTGTGTTGTGGTGTGGTGTGTTGTTGTGTGTTGTGTTGTGTTATGGTGTGTTGTGGTGTGGTGCGTTGTGTTATGGTGTGTTGTGGTGTGGTGTGTTGTGTTATGGTGTGTTATGGTGTGTTGTGGTGTGTTGTGTTATGGTGTGTTGTGTTATGGTGTGTTGTGGTGTGTTGGGTCAAGGTGTGTTGTGTTGTGTTATGGTGTGTTGTGTTATGGTGTGTTGTGGTGTGGTGTGTTGTGCTATGGTGTGTTGTGTTATAGTGTGTTGTGGTGTGTTGTGTTATGGTGTGCTGTGTTATGTTATGGTGTGTTGTGTTGTGGTGTGTTGTGGTGTGTTGTGGTGTGTTGTGTTATGGTGTGTTGTGTTATGGTGTTGTGTTATGGTGTTTTGTGGTGTGTTGTATTATGGTGTGTTGTGTTATGGTGTGTTGTGGTGTGTTGTGTTATGGTGTGTTGTGTTATGGTGTGTTGTGCTATGATGTGTTGTGATGTGATGTGTTGTGTTACGGTGTGTTGTGGTGTGGTATGTTATGGTGTGTCGTGGTGTGTTGTGTTATGGTGTGTTGTGGTGTGTTGTAGTGTGTTGTGGTGCGTTGTGTTATGGTGTGTTGTGTTATGATGTGGTGTGTTATGATGTGTGTGGTGTGGTATGTTATGGTGTGTTGTGGTGTGTTATGGTGTGTTGTGGTGTGCTGTGTTATGTTGTGTTTCGGTGTGGTGTGTAGTGGTGTGTAGTGTTATGGTGTGCAGTGGTGTGTTGTGTTATAGTGTGGTGTGTAGTGGTGTGTTGTGTTATGATGTGTTGTGGTGTGCTGTGTTATGGTGTGTTGTGGTGTGTTGTGTTACGGTGTGTTGTGGTGTGTTGTGTTGTGACGTGACATGTTGCGGTGGGTGTGTAGTGGTGTGTTGTGTTATGGTGTGTTGTGGTGTGGTGTGTTGTGATGTGTTGTGGTGTGTTGTGACGTAATGTGGAGTGGTGTGTTGTGTTATGGTGTGTTGTGTTGCGGTATGGTGTGTTGTGTAGTGATGTGTTGTGTTATGGTGTGGTGTTTTGTGTTATGGTGTGTTTTGTTATGGTGTGTTATAGTGTGGTGTGTTGTGTTATGGTGTGTTATGGTGTGGTGTGTTGTGTTATGGTGTGGTGTGTTGTGTTATAGTGGGGTGTGTTATGGTGTGGTGTGTTGTGTTATGGTGTGGTGTGGTGTTTTGTGTTATGGTGTGTTGTGTTATGATGGGGTGTGTTGTGTTATGGTGTGTTGTGTTATGTTGTGTTATGGTATGGTGTGTTGTGTTATGGTGTGTTGTTGTGTGGTGTGTTGTGGTGTGGTGTGTTGTGTTATGATATGTTGTGTTATGATGTGTGTGGTGTGGTATGTTATGGTGTGTTGTGGTGTGTTGTGTTATGGTGTGTTGTGTTGTGGTGTGTTGTGTTGTGTTATGGTGTGTTGTGTTATGGTGTGTTGTGGTGTGTTGTGTTATGGTGTGTTGTGCTATGGTGTGTTATGGTGTGTTGTGTTATGGTGTGTTGTGGTGTGGTGTGTTGTGTTATGGTGTGTTATGGTGTGTTGTGGTGTGTTGTGTTATGGTGTGTTGTGTTATGGTGTGTTGTGGTGTGTTGGGTCAAGGTGTGTTGTGTTGTGTTATGGTGTGTTGTGTTATGGTGTGTTGTGGTGTGGTGTGTTGTGTTATGGTGTGTTGTGTTATAGTGTGTTGTGGTGTGTTGTGTTATGGTGTGCTGTGTTATGTTATGGTGTGTTGTGTTGTGGTGTGTTGTGGTGTGTTGTGGTGTGTTGTGTTATGGTGTGTTGTGTTATGGTGTTGTGTTATGGTGTTTTGTGGTGTGTTGTATTATGGTGTGTTGTGTTATGGTGTGTTGTGGTGTGTTGTGTTATGGTGTGTTGTGTTATGGTGTGTTGTGCTATGATGTGTTGTGATGTCATGTGTTGTGTTACGGTGTGTTGTGGTGTGGTATGTTATGGTGTGTCGTGGTGTGTTGTGTTATGGTGTGTTGTGGTGTGGTGTGTTGTGGTGTGTTGTGTTGTGTTATGGTGTGTTGTGGTGTGGTGCGTTGTGTTATGGTGTGTTGTGTTATGATGTGGTGTGTTATGATGTGTGTGGTGTGGTATGTTATGGTGTGTTGTGGTGTGTTATGGTGTGTTGTGGTGTGCTGTGTTATGTTGTGTTTCGGTGTGGTGTGTAGTGGTGTGTAGTGTTATGGTGTGCAGTGGTGTGTTGTGTTATAGTGTGGTGTGTAGTGGTGTGTTGTGTTATGATGTGTTGTGGTGTGCTGTGTTATGGTGTGTTGTGGTGTGTTGTGTTACGGTGTGTTGTGGTGTGTTGTGTTGTGACATGACATGTTGCGGTGGGTGTGTAGTGGTGTGTTGTGTTATGGTGTGTTGTGGTGTGGTGTGTTGTGATGTGTTGTGGTGTGTTGTGACGTAATGTGGAGTGGTGTGTTGTGTTATGGTGTGTTGTGTTGCGGTATGGTGTGTTGTGTAGTGATGTGTTGTGTTATGGTGTGGTGTTTTGTGTTATGGTGTGTTTTGTTATGGTGTGTTATAGTGTGGTGTGTTGTGTTATGGTGTGTTATGGTGTGGTGTGTTGTGTTATGGTGTGGTGTGTTGTGTTATAGTGGGGTGTGTTATGGTGTGGTGTGTTGTGTTATGGTGTGGTGTGGTGTTTTGTGTTATGGTGTGTTGTGTTATGATGGGGTGTGTTGTGTTATGGTGTGTTGTGTTATGTTGTGTTATGGTATGGTGTGTTGTGTTATGGTGTGTTGTTGTGTGGTGTGTTGTGGTGTGGTGTGTTGTGTTATGATATGTTGTGTTATGATGTGTGTGGTGTGGTATGTTATGGTGTGTTGTGGTGTGTTGTGTTATGGTGTGTTGTGTTGTGGTGTGTTGTGTTGTGTTATGGTGTGTTGTGTTATGGTGTGTTGTGGTGTGTTGTGTTATGGTGTGTTGTGTTATGGTGTGTTGTGGTGTAGTGTGTTGTGGTGTGTTGTGTTATGGTGCGTTGTTTTATGGTGTGTTGTGTTATGGTGTGTTGTGTTGTGGTGTGTTGTGTTATGGTGTGTTGTGTTATGGTGTGTTGTGGTGTGTTGTGTTATGATGTGTTGTGGTGTGGTGTGTTGTGGTGTGTTGTGTTGTGTTATGGTGTGTTGTGCTATGGTGTGTTATGGTGTGTTGTGTTGTGGTGTGTTGTGTTATGGTGTGTTATGGTGTGTTGTGGTGTGTTGTGTTATGGTGTGTTGTGGTGTATTGGGTCAAGGTGTGTTGTGTTGTGTTATGGTGTGTTGTGTTATGGTGTGTTGTGGTGTGGTGTGTTGTGTTATGGTGTGTTGTGTTATAGTGTGTTGTGGTGTGTTGTGTTATGGTGTGCTGTGTTATGTTATGGTGTGTTGTGTTGTGGTGTGTTGTGGTGTGTTGTGTTATGGTGTGTTGTGTTATGGTGTTGTGTTATGGTTTTTTGTGGTGTGTTGTATTATGGTGTGTTGTGTTATGGTGTGTTGTGGTGTGTTGTGTTATGGTGTGTTGTGTTATGGTGTGTTGTGTTATGATGTGTTGTGATGTGATGTGTTGTGTTACGGTGTGTTGTGGTGTGGTATGTTATGGTGTGTCGTGGTGTGTTGTGTTGTGGTGTGGTGTGTTGTGGTGTGTTGTGTTGTGTTATGGTGTGTTGTGGTGTGGTGCGTTGTGTTATGGTGTGTTGTGTTATGATGTGTTGTGTTATGATGTGTGTGGTGTGGTATGTTATGGTGTGTTGTGGTGTGTTATGGTGTGTTGTGGTGTGCTGTGTTATGTTGTGTTTCGGTGTGGTGTGTAGTGGTGTGTAGTGTTATGGTGTGCAGTGGTGTGTTGTGTTATAGTGTGGTGTGTAGTGGTGTGTTGTGTTATGATGTGTTGTGGTGTGCTGTGTTATGGTGTGTTGTGGTGTGTTGTGTTACGGTGTGTTGTGGTGTGTTGTGTTGTGACGTGACATGTTGCGGTGGGTGTGTAGTGGTGTGTTGTGTTATGGTGTGTTGTGGTGTGGTGTGTTGTGATGTGTTGTGGTGTGTTGTGACGTAATGTGGAGTGGTGTGTTGTGTTATGGTGTGTTGTGTTGTGGTATGGTGTGTTGTGTAGTGATGTGTTGTGTTATGGTGTGGTGTTTTGTGTTATGGTGTGTTTTGTTATGGTGTGTTATAGTGTGGTGTGTTGTGTTATGGTGTGTTATGGTGTGGTGTGTTGTGTTATAGTGGGGTGTAGGGGGGCTTTAGTACTAGTGGGGCTTTAGTACTGTTGCTAGTGGAGGAGGAGGCTGGGCTTTAACGGGTGTTATAAAAGCAGCAGCTACTCTTCCTGGGGTCCACACACACAATCGCAGCCTGATTAACACACGCACGCATGCGCCCCACACACACACACACACACACACACACACACACACACACACACACACACACACCACACACACACACACACACACACACACACACACACACACACACACACACACACACACACACACACACAGCAAGCCAAAGGGCTGTCTAATTGGACACGGTGAAGAGTACTAAGCCATGCAGCCCGTCCAGAGGAGTCCCTAACCTGGCTTGGCCTACACAGGCTACCCTCCTACCCTGGGGCCCCTCAATGACTGGATCAATCCCCCCACTGCCCAAGCCCTACCTGTCCCTGGCCATATCCTCCAGGCCCTCTCCCTGCAGACTGCACACTGTGTTAGCCCCTCAAAACATCCAAAATAGAATTACTGTCCTCCTGAGAGGAGAAGTGTGACCACTGCTCAACATGCTTTAGAACAGTGCTGTCCAGTGGGGCAAGCACACACACACACACACACACACACACACGCACGCACGCACGCACGCACGCACGCACGCACGCACGCACGCACACACGCACACACACACACACACACACACATGCGCACACACACGCCACACACACACACACACACACACACACACACACACACACACACACACACACCACACACACACACACACACACACACACACACCACACACACACACAAACACACACAGGCTGCCAAGCGTGGGGCCTTAATCTGCAGTAATGCCACTCACCCTGGGTACAGTGTCTGAGCTCTGCCAGCAGCTTCACATCAGACACTGCCTCCTGCAGCCCACCCTCTGGGTCTGGTAGTTAGCCAATCCACTGTCGTGGAGTTACATTGACTTCTCCATCAGTAGCTACAGCAATTCAGGCTCTCCTATGGTACGTGGGAACAGAAAATACACAGAACCCAACATTCCTATTTCAGAAGGGAATATGATGGCCACTTTGCCAGCCCTGATAATATAGGGAAGGAATGGAGGAAGGCTGCATTCCTAATGGAGGTGAAGAGATATGCAAGGAAGGATGCATTCCTCAACTATTCAAACAAGCCATTGAGTAAGTGCAGTTGAGCATCATTCACAGCCCATACAGCATGCATCATCAACTAGATTCCGCGCGAGCCCATTTTTTCTTGAGTGGATGCTCGGGGGAAGGAACATAGTTACAAATAATTTGTACCCTGCAAATTGACCCCAAGAACATATAATATTTGACTAAAACATAATAAACCATGCTTACGATCCCGCAAGGCCCTCCGACAAACCATCAAACAGGCAAAGCAGGACTGAGATCGAGTCGCACTACACCGGCTCTGACGCTCGTCGGATATTGCAGGGCTTGTAAACCATTACAGACCACAAAGGGAAGCACAGCCGAGAGCTGCCCAGTGACACAAGCCTACCAGACGAGCTAAATAACTTCTATGCTCGCTTCGAGGCAAATAACACTGAAACATGCATGAGAGCAGCTGTTCTGGAAGACTGTGTGATCACGCTCTCCGCAGCCGATGTGAGTAAGACCTTTAAACAGGTCAACATTCACAAGGCTGCAGGGCCAGAAGGATTAACAGGATGTGTACTGCGAGCATGCGCTGAACAACTGGCAAGTGTCTTCACTGACATTTTTAACCTCTCCCTGTCCGAGTCTGTAATACCAACATGTTTTAAGCAGACCACCATAGTGCCTGTGCCTAAGAACACTAAGGTAACCTGCCTAAATCACTACAGACCCATAGCACTCACGTCTGTAGCCGTGAAGTGCTTTGAAAGGCTGGTCATGGCTCACATCAACACCATTATCCCAGAAACCCTAGACCCACTCCAATTTGCATACCACCCCAACAGATCCATTGATGATGCAATCTCTATTTGCACTCCACACTGCCCTTTCCCACCTGGACAAAAGGAACACTATTCATTGACTACAGCTCAGTGTTCAACACCGTATTGCCCTCAAAGCTCATCAGTAAGCTAAGGACCCTGGGACTAAACACCTCCCTCTGCAACTGGATCCTGGACTTCATGACGGGCCGCCCCCAGGTGGTAAGGGTAGGTAACAACACATCCGCCATACTGATCCTCAACACAGGGGCCCCTCAGGGGTGCGTGCTCAGTCCCCTGCTGTACTCCCTGTTCACTCATTACTGCACGGCCAAGCACGACTCCAACACCATCATTAAGTTTGCCGATGACACAACAGTAGACCTGATCACCGACAACGACGAGACAGCCTATCGGGAGGAGGTCAGAGACCTGGCCGTGTGGTGCCAGGACAACAACCTCTCCCTCAATGTGATCAATACAAAGGAGATAATTGTGGACTACACAAAAAAGAGGACAGAGCACACCCCTATTCCCATCAACGGGGCTGTAGTGGAGCAGGTCCTTGGTGTCCACATCACCAACAAACTAACATGTTCCAAGCACACCAAGACAGTCGTGAAGAGGGCACAACAAAACCTATTCCCCCTCAGAAGACTGAAGCGATTTGACATGGGTCCTCAGATCCTCAAAAGGTTCTACAGCTGCACAATCGAGAGCATCCTGACTGGTTGCATCACTGCCTGGTATGGCAACTGCTCAGCCAGAGGGTAATGCGAATGGCCCAGTACATCACTGGGGCCAAGCTTCCTGCCATCCAGGACCCCCATACCAGGCGGTGTCAGAGGAAGGCCATCAAAGTTGTCAAAGACTCCAGCCTCCCCAGTCATAGACTGTTCTCTCTGCTACCGCACAGCAAGCGGTACCGGAGCACCAAGTCTAGGTCCAAGAGGTTTCTAAACAGATTCTACCCCAAAGCCATAAGTCTCCTGAACACCCAATCAAATGGCTACCCAGACTATTTGCATTGTCCCCCCCCCCCCCCCCCCCCTCTTTTACACCGCTGCTACTCTCTGTTGTTATCATCTATGCATAGTCACTTTAATAACTCTACCTACAAGTACATATTACCTCAACTAACCGATGCCCCCACGCATTGACTCTGTACCGGTACCCCCCTGTATATAGTCTCGCTATTGTTATTTTACTGCTGCTCTTTAATTACTTATTGCTTTTATTTCTTATTCTTATCCGTGTTTTTTTTAAACTTCATTGTTGGTTAAGGGCTTGTAAGTAAGCATTTCACTGTAAGGTCTACACCTGTTGTATTCCGCGCATGTTACTAATACAATTTGATTTGATTTGATAACATCCCTCTATTATGCATGGGAATACTTAGGATCAGATTTCCAAAATTAAAATCACTTGGAGCTGATTTCATAGGCTACAGTCTTTTATGTCCAAAAGTGAACATTCAAAACAAGAAAATATTTTTCTTTGCTCAGGAAATTTGGGGCCAAATAAAAGCTCAGCAGGTCGCCCGTCGGGGAACCCTGTTACGGAGCGTTAGACTGTGAGTCATTAGAAAGTGCTGTGGCATCGGGCTGTAGTGCTGCTGCAGTGTAGTGGAGGTCAGCTGTGGCATATGGCATTGGAGCTGAGTAGTCATGGCAGTACGGAGCAGAGAGGACCCTGGGAGGGGACATGCCAGCTGGCCACACATGAGACAACGCCTGACCGAGACTTCGCTGAAGACTAAACTGCTGAGGGATGGCAAGAGGGAGGGAGGGAGAGAGAGAGAGAGAGAGAGAGAGAGAGAGAGAGAGAGAGAGAGAGAGAGAGAGAGGAAAAGTGAGAAGGAGGTAGAGGAGGTAGTAAGGGAGAGAGTGAGGGAGTCAAGGTATGGAGCAAGGGAGCGAGGAAAAAGAGGTAGGAAGGAAGAAAGGAGAGAGAAAGAAGGAGAAAGAAGGAGAGAGAGAAAAAGAGGAAGTCACTGGAGAGAAGGAAGAAGAAGGGGGAAGAGGTAGGTTGTTTGCACAGCTCATCCAGAAGCCCAGATGGTCTGAGGGGAGAGTGACAAGCAGCGTTCTAGGGAGTCTAGCGATCTGACACAAACACCTCCACCCGGCCATGTGTGTGTGTGTGTGTGTGTGTGTGTGTTTGTGTGTGTGTGTATGTGTGTGTATGTGTGTCTCATACAAGGTTTATCATTGTGTGCTAACCATCTGAGGGATGCTATGACAGCTGCTAGATACTTGCTCAGACAGAGAATGAGTGGATACGTCCTCATCTTTAGACAATAGTATGTTCTCTCTCTTATTACTGTGTCCCTTGCTCCTCTCTCTCCTTCTCTCTCCTTCTCTCTCTACTGTCCTTGATAGGTATGATCCCCCAGATCTTTCTCCTGATGCTCCCTCTGCAAAGCTTTCTGGGATATGAGGGTGCCCCTGGACTCAGGACAAGAGGGTTCCCCCTATGGGAGAGGGGGATGGGGAGAGAGAAGTCACCTCAGTCCCTGGCCCCAAGGGTCTGCGTCAGAGGAACATAGCAGCCTTTTACTGGCACTGGTTGACATGCATAAAATGTACTAATGAACTGCTTTATAAGTTATATATCTGAAGAGGAGGTGAGAGCCCCATCACTGTCTGTCTCTCTCTCTCTCTCTCTCTCTCTCTCTCTCTCTCTCTCTCTCTCCTCTCTCTCTCTCTCTCTCTCTCTCTCTCTCTCTCTCTCTCTAATGTGTCTCTAATATGGTCATACATTTGGCAGGAGGTTAGGAAGTGCAGCTCAGTTTCCACCTAATTTTGTGGGCAGTATGCACATAGTCTGTCCTGGGGCTCTGTGGGGTGTGTTTGTGTTTGTGAAAAGAGCCCCAGGACCAGCTTGCTTAGGGGAACTCTTCTCCGGGTTCATCTCTCTGTAGGTGATGGCTTTGTTATGGAAGGTTTGGGAATCGCTTCCTTTTAGGTGGTTGTAGAATTTAACGGCTCTTTTCTGGATTTTGATAATTATCGGGCTATCGGCCAAATTCTGCTCTGCATGTATTATTTGGTGTTTTACGTTGTGCACAGAGGATATTTTTGCAGAATTCTGCATGCAGAGTCTCAATTTGGTGTTTGTCCAATTTTGTGAACTCTCTCGCTCTTTCTCTCTCTCTATCTCTCTCTCTGTCTCTCTCTCTCTCTCTATCTCCTCTCTATCTAGAAGGTATCACATTCTGTTTCTTCCTCTCTCTTAGGCACAGTCAGACAAGGCTATCTTTTTCTCTCTCTCTATCTATCTGTCTCTCTCTCTCTCTCTATCTCCTCTCTATCTAGAAGGTATCACATTCTGTTTCTTCCTCTCTCTTAGGCACAGTCAGACAAGGCTATCTTTTTCTCTCTCTCTGTCTCTCTGTCTCTCTCTCTCTCTCTCTCTCTCTCTATCTAGCAGGTATCACATTCTGTTTCTTCCTCTCTCTTAGGCAGTCAGACAAGGCTATCTATTACTCTCTCTCTCTGTCTCTCTCTTGCTCACCCTCCCTTTCTCCCCTTCACGCACTTGAAGGGCTCTCAGGTCAAAGCTGAGATAATGGTCTCCTCTCTCTCCTCCATCTCTCTCTCTGTCCACCTCTACACCCGTCTGGGAGAGAGAGAGGAGGACACATTTCCATTCTAGTCACATCTCTCTCTCTGTGCTGGCCACCAGTGACAGCGTCACACACACCTCCATCCGTCACATTTACATTTCAAACTGCCAACGCTTCAACCAGCCATTCATTATTTAGCAGCCCTTGGCCAAAGTGGAGAGAGCTTCATCCTCTTATTCCCCCACTCCTACCTCCTGCTCTCCCCCTTTCACAGAAACCCCCCTGGTCTCCTGTGTACGAAGATGTTGACAGTATTGTTGAGTGTCAAAGTAACAGTATCGGTTGGCAGGAGAGCAATGACTGAGGTATAATTCATTATGCGTTTTCCCTAATAAAAGAGGAGATTGTATAGCAGGTTAAAATTGAGATTATAGGGCAGGTTAAAACTGAGATTATATGGCTGGGTAAAACTGAGATTATATGGCAGGGTAAAACTGAGATTGTATGGCAGGTTAAAGCAGAGATTGTATGGCAGGTTATAACTGAGATTATATGGCAGGGTAAAACTGAGATTGTATGGCAGGTTAAAGCTGAGATTGTATGGCAGGTTAAAGATGAGATTGTATGGCAGGTTAAAGCTGAGATTGTATGGCAGGTTAAAGATGAGATTGTATGGCAGGTTAAAGCTGAGATTGTATGGCAGGGTAAACTGAGATTGTATGGCAGGTTAAAGCTGAGATTGTATGGCAGGGTAAAACTGAGATTTCTGCTCTGTACTGTACTCTTCCTCAGAGAGGCTGTATCAATGTTAAATGTCGACTGTGTGTCTCTGTGGCCCAGGGTGTGAGAGAAGAGGTGTGGGGAACAGATGAGAAGACAGAGAGAGAGGGAGAGAGAGCGAGAGAGAGTGAGAGCGAGAGAGAGAGGGAGCGAGAGAGATAGAGAGAGCAACAGAGAGAGAGAGAAAGAGGGAGCGAGAGAGAGCGACAGAGAGAGAGCGTGTTGGTACCTGTTTGGCACATTTCTTGCATGTGAATGTGTGTGAACATAGTTATCGTTGTGTGTGCAAACTGAGTATACTGTATGTATGCATACATGGTGTGAATACATACCAATGTGTATGATGTGTAAGCAAGGTGATGATCAAATGTGTTCCCCAAGCTGCCTCCATGACTAAGACAAAGCTACCAAGCCTGATGGAGACTGAAGACGATGACAGCCCTACAGGTACAGTACATCACCCCACAGCCTAGTGTTGTTTCCCACAGCGACCCACCCACATCCTCCAACTACACAATGTACATGTGTGTGAGGGGGAGTCAGACCCCTTTAAGCCATCAGCATACCACCCTGCATCCCACTGCTGGCTTGCTTCTGAAGCTAAGCAGGGTTGGTCCTGGTGAGTCCCTGGATGGGAGACCAGATGCTGCTGGAAGTGGTGTTGGAGGGCCAGTAAGAGGCACTCTTTCCTCTGGTCTAAAAAAATATCCCAATGCCCCAGGGCAGTGATTGGGGACATTGCCCTGTGTAGGGTGCTGTCTTTCGGATGGGATGTTAAATGGGTGTCCTGACTCTCTGAGGTCACTAAAGATCCCATGGCACTTATCATAAGAGTAGGGGAGGTAACCCCGGTGTCCTGGCTAAATTCCCAATCTGGCCCTCATACCATCATGGCCACCTAATCATCCCCAGCTTACAATTGGCTCATTCATCCCCCTCCTCTCCCCTGAAACTATTCCCCAGGTTGTTGCTGTAAATGAAAATGTGTTCTCAGTCAACTTACCTGGTAAAATAAAAGCCTGGGGACTTATTTACTTACCATTACAGGAGCTCCTCTTACATTGCCATAATACTGTCTGGCCAACTCAGAGATGACTACAGCTGTAATCTGTTAGGTGGTGAACTAATACAAACAGTGGCCAGCAGTAGCTTTTGTGTGTGTGTGTGTGTGTGTGTGTGTGTGTGTGTGTGTGTGTGTGTGGAGATTGTGTAGTGACCACACTGTGTGTGTGTAGAGATTGTGTAGTGACCCCAGTGTGTGTAGAGTATGTAGTGACCCCAGTGTGTGTAGTGACCCCAGTGTGTGTAGAGTGTGTAGTGACCCCAGTGTGTGTAGTGACCCCAGTGTGTGTAGAGTGTGTAGTGACCCCAGTGTGTGTGTAGAGTGTGTAGTGACCCCAGTGTGTGTAGAGTGTGTAGTGACCCCAGTGTGTGTAGAGTGTGTAGTGACCACACTGTGTGTGTAGAGTGTGTAGTGACCCCAGTGTGTGTAGAGATTGTGTAGTGACCCCAGTGTGTGTAGAGTATGTAGTGACCCCAGTGTGTGTAGTGACCCCAGTGTGTGTAGAGTGTGTAGTGACCCCAGTGTGTGTAGTGACCCCAGTGTGTGTAGAGTGTGTAGTGACCCCAGTGTGTGTGTAGAGTGTGTAGTGACCCCAGTGTGTGTAGAGTGTGTAGTGACCCCAGTGTGTGTAGAGTGTGTAGTGACCACACTGTGTGTGTAGAGTGTGTAGTGACCCCAGGGTGTGTAGAGATTGTGTAGTGACCCCAGTGTGTGTAGAGTATGTAGTGACCCCAGTGTGTGTAGTGACCCCAGTGTGTGTATAGTGTGTAGTGACCCCAGTGTGTGTAGTGACCCCAGTGTGTGTAGAGTGTGTAGTGACCCCAGTGTGTGTAGAGTGTGTAGTGACCCCAGTGTGTGTAGAGTGTGTAGTGACCACACTGTGTGTGTAGAGTGTGTAGTGACCCCAGTGTGTGTAGAGTGTGTAGTGACCCCAGTGTGTGTGTAGAGTGTGAGGCTGTCCCAGTTCAACACTCATAATGGATAACATTAGACTATACATGTGCTCTGTTACTCTTAGTGTCTAATGAACTGGCCTGTAAATGGCTGGTAAAAAGGGTCCTGGGGAATGGCCAACTGCAGCACCTCCGAACCGTTTTAACAGACACACATGACGACACCTCCAAGACCTTTCGCTCCTACACACACCCCTCCATGAGGGGGCTGAGATGCGCTCCTCTACACACTCATGTCAGCTCACTTTCATCCCACTTTTAGTTTGTTTCATCAATCAATCAGTCACGATCTGCATAGAATCGTGACTGACCAATGCTGTGAAATCCTGTAGCCTATGAAGTGAAACTAAGGATAAAGTGATAAAAAGCCGAATGAAAATGTCAATCTAACAGAGGGTCAAAAGGTTTTTGGTCCACAGATCATCTTCTACATGTAAATCCATTTAGTGTCAGTATTTAAAGAAGAATATTAAAGTAGAGTAAACAACACGGTCTGAGGATGTTGGAACAACCACATCTCATGCTAATAACCTGCGATTGGTCAATCGAAAATACCTCCAGGCCTCTCACAATATAAATATTCATGAACAAGATACTCAACCAACACATGTCTCCTTTTAGGTCAAACTGGAGAAGGATTCAAATCAATTATGGGGTTTCCTTGAAAAGACAGTGGGTTGGACCAAATGCCATATTTCTAATGCTGGCCCATATTCGTGATTTCAACATGTATGGGGTGGCCAGCCTGAAACCGAGGTGGGTTTCATCCTCCTTTGAAGTGAAGCATTCCATTCGCTCCGTCACACCAATCAGAACCCACCGTGTGTAGACAAAATGCCCCACTTCCACCACTGGAGGAATGCACTGCAGTCTGCTGGGTTGTGCTGTGAAGGATTGTGGGATTGCTGTGCCAAGCCACTTGGCGTGGGCTGCCGTGGTTGGCTGCTGCCATGGTGATGAAGCGGTCTGATGTTCCATCCAGCAGACCCCTCTCCACCTCGCCGTGCGGGGTGAACTCTGACAACACACCTTGGCCACACTTCCTGGCTGCTGTGCCACTCACTCCCCCTCCTCCCCTCCACTAGTCTCTGCTCAGGCAGGTACACAGCCACCTGCTTCAGTGGAGTATCAAACAGAACGGTGCGCACCAGGATTGGGTTCCAAGTCCATTTTGATTTGAAAAAGGCAGTATATTTAAATCCAAATTCAAGAAATGGAAAATCATAACTGAAAATAAAAGGCAACCTTAATTTTGGAATGGAATTAAAATGAATATCCTGAGATTCCTGAATTGATTCCTGAATTGATTCCTGAATTGATTCCTGAACTTACTCCTGAATTGAGATGGAATTGACCTTATAGCTGCCTGCAAACATCACACGCTAACACACAACCCATTAACAGGTGTTGTTATTTCTCTCTTTCATCAATGTGAGAAGAATGCCACAGACAGACAAGTGTTAAATGTTACACATCGCTATTTCCCCCCCACCCCACCCC
Source organism: Salmo salar (assembly GCF_965601325.2). Lineage (NCBI taxonomy): Eukaryota > Metazoa > Chordata > Actinopteri > Salmoniformes > Salmonidae > Salmo > Salmo salar. The sequence goes on from NC_138306.1 coordinate 75,302,137, forward strand.
ACATCCCCCTCAACATGGACAGCAATCTGTTAGAAGACATCTGAAGGAACACTAAGAAATGAGCGTTAGGTTTTCCTTAAGCCTTATTCATTCCTTCTAGAACTCCACACAGTATCAACATCCAACATCCAGCCTTTCAAACTGGTGCCATGTCAGTATTATTCTACAAATATGATACCCTTCAGCCCAAGCTATTTATTCATAGTACACATTACAAAAGAAAAGAGTGAGAACAGTCTCTTTCCAACATGTGGATTCCATCAGAGATATTTAGCTTACGCACCCATAGTCTAAAGGGCATTCTGGAGAAGGAGAAGGGGTGTTCCTTCCATCATCTGTGAGTGGAGGGAGGCGTTCAGGACACGTGTGCCATACGGCCGTACCCTCACCTCCTTGTTCATCCCATAATATATTGGCAAAGCTACAATCAGAAGTTCACACACTACCTGTGTGTCCTGTTCACTATGCATTCCTGTATATGTGTGTGTGTGTGTGTGTGTGTGTGTGTGTGTGTGTGTGTGTGTGTGTGTGTGTGTGTGTGTGTGTGTGTGTGTGTGTGTGTGTGTGTGTGTGTGTGTGTGTGTGTCCGGACCAAAACACACAGCACCTGGGAGACTTTTAGTTTGTTTCACCTGAACAACCTAACATCTGGAAGACCCACGGCGCAATCCTTTCAGATCTGGTTGTGTGTGTGTGTGTGTGTGTGTGTGTGTGTGTGTGTGTGTGTGTGTGTGTGTGTGTGTGTGTGTGTGTGTGTGTGTGTGTGTGTGTGTGTGTGTGTGTTCGGTCTAACTCGGGAGTGTGTGTGTGTGTGTGTGTGTGTGTGTGTGTGTGTGTGTGTGTGTGTGTGTGTGTGTGTGTGTGTGTGTGTGTGTGTGTGTGTGTGCGTGTCTGACTGCGTGTGAGTGTTCGGTCTAACTCGGGAGTGTGTGTGTGTGTGTGTGTGTGTGTGTGTGTGTGTGTGTGTGTGTGTGTGTGTTCGGTCTAACTCGGGAGTGTGTGTGTGTGTGTGTGTGTGTGTGTGTGTGTGTGTGTGTGTGTGTGTGTGTGTGTGTGTGTGTGTGTGTGTGTGTGTTTGGTCTAACTTGGGAGTGTGTGTGTGTGTGTGTGTGTGTGTTCGGTCTAACTCGGGAGTGTGTGTGTGTGTGTGTGTGTGTGTGTGTGTGTGTGTGTGAGTGTGTGTGTGTGTGTTCGGTCTAACTCCGGAGTGTGTGTGTGTAACTCAAATCCTCAGTCAGATCTCCCATTGATCAATGCTTTCCCAGAAAGGCTGAGTTAGGCACACATAGCTCAACTACAGGATACTGCCAGAGCCTCTGAACATACAGAACCTGTTGGAACAAGCCAGCATGATAATCTAATAAACTATCAAATACTATTGCTTTCATGTCACTACATGCCAAGCAATCTGAAATAGCATTGTATTGGCCCAGGATAAGCAGCTTATTGATAAGGTTTGATTCAACAATAGATTACATTTAATACGTATTCCACTTATTCCAATTCCATCCACGCTCGAATGTCAAAATCAGATGTAGCTACGTATGGTTCTGCATAAGAGAGCGCTCGACAGTTTTGTTATCCCGCCACTTCTCCACAGAGTACAGCAGGGATGGTCCTCTTCCAGAATCCTACTCCTTCCTTGTCACTCATACTTCAACATACTGGACGGTTATTTCCAATCAAAGCAAAAGGTAAAATGGGTCATCTTTTGATGGTCTTTCAAAAAAAATCTTATCTTTTCTCTGTCTCCCCTACACCCACACGCGCGTGTCATATGGTATCAGAGGGTTAACGGAATAATATTTGAAGACCGGCTGTATTCAAACGACACTGAGAACCGCCTAGAGCGCAGCTGCCCCCCCCCCCCCCCACCTGGTTTAAGGCTCAATTGTGCATTTTGCAGATAAAGTGACAAAACTACTGCAGGCAGAGTTGTGAGTGGGCGTTGCCTGGGCAACCACCGTTTGTAGACCAGGTTCTCCATTACCACTTAATTTAGGTGGCCTAATTGCATTCCAGAGAACATACAGCTACAATACATGCTGAGGAAGATGGAGGGGAAAAATAGGGCAGCAGAAAACACAAAAAGAAGGAAGGAAAAGAAAGCTAACCCCAGTCCAGTAGAAATGGATTTGAAATGAGTAGTTCTTAAGTATTAGTCGTTCTTAATAATACAACATTCAATTGAAACAACTGTTTCAATCGACACGTGAAAATGAACCGAAAATTCAGTTTCAATTGAACCCGTTTCAAAAGTAAGAAGATCTTTGCTTTGTGATCATGAACCCTTTTGTTCAACGTGTTTGAAAATGAAAAGTAAATGTATGCCGTTCTGCATGAGTGGGGCCATCTTAGACTGTGGAGCATCAATCTACAGAGGAGAGAGAGGGAGAGAGAGAGGTGGAGAAAGATAGGGAAATTGAATGACACAGTGAGTAAGAATGAGAGAGAGAAAAGGGGGAAAATTAAAAGAGAGAAAGAGGGAGACAGAGACACAAAGATAGAGAAAGAGACAGGAGAGAATGAGTAAAGCATCTGTAATTGTTCCTGAGCGTGGCCCCTGACCCTCTGGGGGCCTCTGGTCTGTGTTGTGTGTTCTGCCCCTCTATAGGACAAGGTCAGACCTGCGGTGTCTTTGTAGCTGTGCAGGCCGTGGCGCTTAAGGGGCCCTCACAGGGCGCTGGCCCCACTGGGCCTTTTCTTCTGCTAGGATAGAAATGATTGGTAACTGTTGAGCTAGTGTTTTTACTGGGGCTCCCCTGCCTGTGACCCGGGCGCTGGAGTGGCACAGACACTAGATAGATAAAATGGCCCTCCAATTATCCTGCACTCTGCTCAGTGCACTGACACTCTCCTGAGCACGGGCTAGTGGGGTAGGGTTAGTGCACTGACACTCTCCTGAGCACGGGCTAGTGGGGTAGGCTTAGTGCACTGACACTGTCCTGAGCACGGGCTAGTGGGGTAGGGTTAGTGATGCTGCTGGGACTGCTCTCAGAGAGACAAGTATACTGAGGTACACCATACACACACACACACACACACACACACACACACACACACACACACACACACACACACACACACACACACACACACACACACACACACACACACACACACACACACACACACACACACACACACACACACAGATAGCAGGAAATCCCAAAGTGTGGGTGTTTTAGATCTGGGATGAGATTAATGGTGTGTGTGTGTTTCTGTCATCCCTGATCTACTGACCTTATGAGAGTTTCTGTCAGGACCTAGAAAAGTGTTCCCTCTCAAGGAAGGGGGGCTATTTGACCCCTGTGACTGCGGCTGACCTGGCCTTTGTCGTTCTTCACCCACCTCCCCTCCCTGCCTCCCCCTTCTCCCCCACCACCATACAAAAGGCCCCTGCCTCACCCAGCCTCACCCGGCCTCTGTATGCGATCACCTCTTTTATGACTTTTGAAAATTTTTCTCCCATTCTGTTTTCACCCCCATTCATTCCTGCCTTGTTCCTGAAGCTGCGGCACAATTTATATCGTTGCCTGGGAATTAAGAGCCTGCGACCCCCCTTTTGTTGTGAGGCTGTATGGTTGGGAGGCCTGGGCAGGGTGAGGTTGGTCTGGGGTGGGCAGGGGTGGGCTTGGCCTTTGTTCCCCCATCAGTTCCCACGTACAGACCCCCTCTCCTTAGTCCAGGGGCCAGTGGCCCCCACAGCAGGACAGCTATGAGGTAATGTTTCTCCTGCCTGGTCCTCACACTGACATGGACTGCACTGCACATACACAGATCTGGTGGGCATGTACAAATGCACACACACGAGGACACGTGCATACACACATTAGAGGTTGTCACAGGTGGGGACATGGGGATGTAGAGAGGTTAAACCGAATCAAGCCAGATAATGGGATTGTTCAAGCTCTCCTCCTGAGCGATCAATGGTCAGAACAGAAAGCCACTCACCTGGGAGCTGGGAACACACACATGATAAGACTGTAAAACACAATGGATGGCACAGTTTCAACCATATGCAGATGTACTGGCAAACTATATAAATAACAAACACACACACACATGCACACGCACACACATACGCACGCATACAGCACACAAACAGCCCTGGGGAGAGCGGAGGCAGAGAGCCAGGCATCTCACCCATTTCTTATCCTGGTTGGGAGAAGCTGGCACCATTATCAGTGTCCCGCCCCCAAAAATATTTTTGAAAGTGTTGATAATCAGCGTGTTGGGTAATTGCTTTGTTGGCGTTACACAACAATGGGGCTGTAATTTCAGCATGATAGGATAGGAGAACCTACCACTGTTTCAGGTGTATTTATACATTACACCTTAAACTTACTGTACAGGAGGACATCATGTCTCAGTCGCTCTCTATTGCAGGGCTGAGCTGGGTTGAGACAGACTGTGCTACCTTGGCCTGGGCCTGGCTCGCCAAGGCTGAGTTTGACTGGGCCATTCTGCTAATTTTCTATCTGTGTTGGTCTGTGCTGGTCAGATCAGAATTCTGCAGCTCAGTGTTGTATTGAGGTGAGCTGGGTTTAGCCCCTCAGGGTTAGGGCAGGGAGATCCATAGCTGACCCTGGCCATGCTAACTCTTTATCCCAGCGGTCCTTCTCCTCTGCTGGGCAGGTAGATCCATAGCTGACCCTGGCCATGCTAACTCTTTATCCCAGCGGTCCTTCTCCTCTGCTGGGCAGATAGATCCATAGCTGACCCTGGCCATGCTAACTCTTTATCCCAGCGGCTCCTCTCTCTCCCCATCCGGGGCCCGGTCTCTTTGCCACAGGTCCCACCAATCAATGAGCAGAGCTACAGGTACAGTGATTTATCTGGGCTGCCACAGGCGCTGTCACCGGGAGAAACCGTAAAAGATCAATTTACACAACCCTGGGGCAAGAGAGTTATTGACATGACTCGGGTTATCAGTTCTCCCTCTCTATTGCTTGGCCTCTCTTCCCTCACACTCTCTCACTCGGTTCTCCTCTCATTTTCTCCTTTCTCTCTTTCCCTCGCTCCTATACTGGTCCTTCCACCAATTTGGTGCCTTTTGAGAAGTGTAACTCAGTCAACTTTTTGGGGTTTTTACCTAATTTTGACATTCTGTCATAAAAGCATTAAGCTTTAAGATTGATGAAATTCTCCATTTAGTTTATATTAAAAGGCACTTACTTTAATATAACAGGCTTTTAAAATGTTATATTGGTGCACAATTTCTACTTTAAATATTAAAGGGACGCAAAAAGCACTATTTACGTGGAACAACCCACACTTCCTCAGACTCCCTCTTTCCCTCTCTCCACTGTATGATCATTCTGTATGACCATTAATTGCAGTGATAATATATATTATGTGTGTGGCCCTGACCAACAGACCTGTCTCTGGGCACCAGTTAGAGCCTGTATCAATTACAACCTAGTGACAGCCAATCAGATCATGTGGCCAGTAAACACTTCAGGACATAATTAATGTTTACAGTTCCGGTAGAAATTCCACAGTTTGTTTTGCAGTGTGTTCCTGTGTGTGTGTATGTGTGTGCGAATGTGTGTGTTCCTGCGTGTGTGTGTGTCTGTGTATTTCTGATTGTCATGGTCAGGGTTAATAATCATGTTTCAACTCAACTTTGACATCCTGGCTCAGCCACTGTTTATAGTCATGATGCTTCCTGGTGGGAGGTGTGTGTGTTTGTGCCGCTCTTCTCCTCTCTGGCAGGCCTCTCATCCCCTGGCCCTGAGCCACCATATCCCTCCATCCATCCATCCCTCCTCTTTTTTTTCCGTCCCTCTATCCTCTACAACTCCAGCAGGACTCTGTGGGAGGGGAGGTGGGAAACACCTAATAAAAGCATATGGAGAACAGAAATCATGGATGGATGGGTAACTGCTAATTGTACACTCTTAAAAAAAAGTTGGTATAGAACCTTAAAGGGTTCTTCAGCTGTCCCCATAGGAGAACCCTTTGAAGAACTCTTTTTGGGTTACAGGTAGAACCCTTTTGGGTTCCATATAGAAATGTTTTTTTCTAATAGTGTATAACAATGCTCCCTCGTCTTCCTCCCAAAAGAATGAATACAGCTAACAGTGGATAGAGAAACTCTCCAGAACTGACAACATGTAAATACATACAACATGTACATATACAATATGGGCGGGGGTCCTAGGTTAAACTCAGTCGCTGTTCTTCAATGTAAATAAAAGCACCATAGAATCCCCGTGGCAGCTGGCATATCAGAAAGCGTTAATAAGCCAGCGATCCTTGTTACAAAAGAAGACAACGGAGGGCATTTTATTTCCCCTAATCACTTCCCTTTATGATAAGGATGTATAACCGGCGAGGTGAAGTTACAGGGAACCACATTCTAATAAAGCCACCCTGATAATAATGTCATCTTAAATGACACTGTAATTACCCAACGCCTAGTCACTGGGGATGCCCTGTAATTCAATCAGTGTCTTCACTGAGATACTGATACTGTACTGTACAACACAAAGCTTTATCTATCTGGGTATTTTAGCCCGGAAATGAATAGCTCTGGTCCTGTGGAAATGAACAGCTCTGGTCCTGTGGAAATTAATGGCTCTGGTCCTGTGGAAATGAACATCTCTGGTCCTGTGGAAATGAACATCTCTGGTCCTGTGGAAATGAACAGCTCTGGTCCTGTGGAAATGAATAGCTCTGGTCCTGTGGAAATGAACATCTCTGGTCCTGTGGAATTGAATAGATCTGGTCCTGTGGAAATGGATAGCTCTGGTCCTGTGGAAATGAACATCTCTGGTCCTGTGGAAATGAACAGCTCTGGTCCTGTGGAAATGAATAGCTCTGGTCCTGTGGAAATGAATAGCTCTGGTCCTGTGGAAATGAACATCTCTGGTCCTGTGGAAATGAACAGCTCTGGTCCTGTGGAAATGAATAGCTCTGGTCCTGTGGAAATGAACATCTCTGGTCCTGTGGAAATGAACAGCTCTGGTCCTGTGGAAATGAATAGATCTGGTCCTGTGGAAATGAACATCTCTGGTCCTGTGGAAATGAACAGCTCTGGTCCTGTGGAATTGAATAGATCTGGTCCTGTGGAAATGAATAGCTCTGGTCCTGTGGAAATGAACATCTCTGGTCCTGTGGAAATGAATAGCTCTGGTCCTGTAGAAATGAACAGCTCTGGTCCTGTGGAAATGAACATCTCTGGTCCTGTGGAATTGAATAGATCTGGTCCTGTGGAAATGAATAGCTCTCGTCCTGTGGAAATGAATAGCTCTGGCCCTGTGGAAATTAACAGCTCTGGTCCTGTGGAAATGGATAGCTCTGGTCCTGTGGAAATGAATAGATCTGGTCCTGTGGAAATGGATAGCTCTGGTCCTGTGGAAATGAACATCTCTGGTCCTGTGGAAATGAACAGCTCTGGTCCTGTGGAAATGAATAGCTCTGGTCCTGTGGAAATGAACATCTCTGGTCCTGTGGAAATGAACAGCTCTGGTCCTGTGGAAATGAATAGATCTGGTCCTGTGGAAATGAACATCTCTGGTCCTGTGGAAATGGATAGCTCTGGTCCTGTGGAAATGAATAGATCTGGTCCTGTGGAAATGGATAGCTCTGGTCCTGTGGAAATGAACATCTCTGGTCCTGTGGAAATGAACAGCTCTGGTCCTGTGGAAATGAATAGCTCTGGTCCTGTGGAAATGAACATCTCTGGTCCTGTGGAAATGAACAGCTCTGGTCCTGTGGAAATGAATAGATCTGGTCCCGTGGAAATGAACATCTCTGGTCCTGTGGAAATGAACAGCTCTGGTCCTGTGGAATTGAATAGATCTGGTCCTGTGGAAACGAACATCTCTGGTCCTGTGGAAATGAACAGCTCTGGTCCTGTGGAAATGAATAGATCTGGTCCTGTGGAAATGGATAGCTCTGGTCCTGTGGAAATGAATAGATCTGGTCCTGTGGAAATGAATAGATCTGGTCCTGTGGAAATGGATAGCTCTGGTCCTGTGGAAATGAACAGGTCTGGTCCTGTGGAAATGAACAGCTCTGGTCCTGTGGAAATGAACAGCTCTGGTCCTGTGGAAATGAACAGCTCTGGTCCTGTGGAAATGAATAGCTCTGGTCCTGTGGAAATGAATAGCTCTGGTCATGTGGAAATGATCAGCTCTGGTCCTGTGGAAATGAACAGCTCTGGTCCTGTGGAAATGAACAGCTCTGGTCCTGTGGAAATGAATAGATCTGGTCCTGTGGAAATGAATAGCTCTGGTCCTGTGGAAATGAACAGCTCTGGTCCTGTGGAAATGAATAGCTCTGGTCCTGTGGAAATGAACAGCTCTGGTCCTGTGGAAATGAATAGCTCTGGTCCTGTGGAAATGAACAGCTCTAGTCCTGTGGAAATGAACAGCTCTGGTCCTGTGGAAATGAACAGCTCTGGCCCTGTGGAAATGAACAGCTCTGGTCCTGTGGAAATGAACAGCTCTGGTCCTGTGTGGCTGCATGGTTGATTAGTGACTGGAGTCTACTGGCTGTAGTGGAGGGGAGAGGAGATACAGGCCATCATTCATGGACCTCTTCTGGGGGATCATGCTGCGAAGCACAGGACTATAGGCTAGTGCAGAGGAATGGGGGTGTGAAGGGGATGGAAGGGCGGAGGGGTTTGGGGGGGTAGGTTGTAAATAGACACGCCCATGCCAACGTATTTCTCATGACTTTATCAAGCACTCCCGTACAGAACCCTCCCGTAAGCAATCGAATTGCACGCACACACATCAGGCAAACCCAATCTGTCACCTATTTCCAAGGGTCTGATTCCTTTAGAGGCACAGCTCTGCAGATATTATATGACAAGGAAAATGTAATGCTCTTCATAAAATACCCAGGAAAAAGAAAGAGGAATTAGATTTGAGGAGTGGGAACTTCATTTAGCCGGGCGGGGTCTGTGTGTTGTGTTCCGGGGCTGGCAATCCAGACGGCTGTTTTTCAGAAGAGAAGGAGGAGAACTGAAAATCCATACTGGAGTGCTGATTCAGCAGTCCTCTTTTCCCCATCCCTCCCTCCCTCATTCCCTCCCTCCCTCCCTCCCTCCCTCCCTCCCTCCCTCCCTCCCTCCCTCCCTCCCTCCCTCCCTCCCTCCCTCCCTCCCTCCCTCCCTCCTTCCCTCTCCGTCCTCCCTCTCTCCTTTCTTGTTATTGCTCCAGGAGTGAGACAGTGCTCTTCATAAGCACTTTGGATTCCTTCAGCACATACAGACATCTAAGAGGGGAGACAGAGAGAGGAGGCATCCAAGAGCCCTCTGTTCTCTCTCCCCCTCTCTCTCTCTCTCCCTCTCCCTCCCTATCGCTCCCTCTTTTTTAACACTGTCTCTTCTCCGCCCCAATAAGTCAGGTCTCAAAGTGGCGCCGTAGGGCCGTAGAGGGAAGTAAATAGACTCCTGTCAAAAGTGGTGAGGGAGAAAAACAGGAAGCGCTCCACATGCTCTGACCCCGTGACCCGAGCAGAGCAGATCGGACCGCTACCACGGTAACACGCCACTCCCCTCCACGGAGAGAGAGGTAAACTAGATGAAAGGTTTCACTGGGGCCAGGTGGTGCATTCTGGGAATAAGGGCGGGGTTAGGGGGTCATTTTAGGGGGTCCATTTGGGGGGTGGGGGGGTGTCATATGAACACCTCAGTATCAAAGTAGTGCGTCTCATCTGATCTACGCCCCCTCTCTCTCCACCCTCTATCATCTCTCCTCCCCCCTCCCTCCCCTGGGTCTTTACACCCTCCAAACAAATACATTTTCGTGTCACGCTGTCACGGCGGCCCACTCCAACACACATCTGTGGTTCTGTGCTTGGACGGTCCTGACAGCCAAGAGGTGCAGGGTTCACGTGAGAAATAGGCTGCCCGGCTGATCTCTAAAAGCATGATAAATCTGACATGTGCATTCTCATTTTCAGAGAGACACATAACCAGTGTACACGAATGTAGGTGTCACAGAGGGAATACGGATTAGATGAATGTGAGAAGAGGGGGAGAAACGCGTGCATGCAGACGCACGAACACACACGCGCGGACAAGCCAGACACGTACACACACAGTGTGTCCCACAGTATCAGACATGTACACACACAGTGTGTCCCACAGTATCTTGCGGGGCTGTCCGGTATGACACTCTCTGGCCAGAGCGCTTTCATTGTGTCTCTCCACAGCCAGGAAAGGACCAGCAGCATTAAAACACCGTGAGGCTGAGGGAGAACACAATAGCAGTCAGAGTGATTTAGCCAGAACTTGTCATGATAATCTACTGCTGCTGGGTTCTAGGGATGCCCTGCTCTAGGGGAAGGGGAGAGGGGCACAACACCTGCCTGGGGGGGCCGACACCTGCCTGCCTGACTGCTAGGGTAGAGGGATTAGAGACCCAGACTACTTCCTGGTCACTGATCTGCTCTGACTCTAACCACAATGTACACTTAGTGGATGCTACCATCTTCACTCTGTTGATCTACGTGCGTGCACGTGGGTGGAGTGGTATTTTTGGAGCAGCGGACACCTTTTGGTAACATGATATCCTCACCGGTCCCACTCTCATTCACAAGGGGGCGATAGCACCGCTTTTTATTTTTGTCTTTTCATTTTATGAAAAGAAAGAAGAGTCAGTCGCCTTCTCTTGCTAGTAGTAGCTAGTAGTAGCTAGCTAGCAGCCTGGCTAGCTGAATTTAGCCTGGCTAAAAACATAGCTAGCCTTTTTAACTGACGTGAAATAGTCAGTCCCGGCAAATATTCTTCTACTTGCCGGTGTAACCTAAAACATTATCCCAGTTTGATATGCTGCTTGTGTATTAATTCCCATATCAGCTAAAAATATTACTTTATCAAGTTTTGGTCACGGAGTAAAAAAAGCCAATGGCTAGCTTGTTGGCTACAGCAGGTTATACCAGTTAACTTCTTGGTGACAGGGGGCAGTATTCGTAAATCCAGATGAATAATGTGCCCAAATTAAACTCCCTGCTACTCGGGCCCAGAAGGTAGGATATGCATATTAGAAAACACTCTGAAGTTTCTAAAACCGTTTGAATGATGTCTGTGAGTATAACAGAACTCATATGGCAGGCAAGAATCTGAGAAAAAATCCAACCAGGAAGTGGTTTGTAGTTTTTCAAGTGATTGCCTATCCAAATTACAGTGTCTGTGGGGTCATTTTGCACTTCCTAAGGCTTCCACTAGATGTCAACAGTCTTTAGAACGTTGTTTCATGCTTCTACTGTTACTAGGGAGAGAATAAGAGCTGACTCAAGCCTGAGACCTATGAGTTGTTTACTGCGCAGTCACGCAGGCACGCCGTTCCTTCTTTTTCCTCTGTAATGAATACGCTATTGTCCGTTGCAATATTATCGAAGATTTATGTGTTTGACATGTTTCTACGAACAGTAATGGAACTTTTTGACTTTTCGTCTCGGGTTTTGAGCTCGCGCATTAAGCCTTTGGAATAGTGATCTGAACACGCGAACAAAACGGAGGTATTTGGACATAAATATGGAGTTTATCGAACAAAACAAACATTTCTTGTGGAAATGGGAGTCCAGGGAGTGCATTCTGACGAAGATCAGCAAAGGTAAGTGAAGATTTATAACACTATTTCTGAGTTTTGTTGATTCCAGAACTTGGCGGGTAACTGTATAGCTTGCTTTGATGGCTGAGCTCTGTACTCAGAATATTGAACCATGTGCTTTCGCCGTAAAGCTATTTTGAAATCTGACACAGCGGTTGCATTAACCTGTTATGGCTAGGGGGCAGTATTTTCACGGCTGGATAAAAAACGTACCCGATTTAATCTGGTTACTACTCCTGCCCAGTAACTAGAATATGCATATAATTATTGGCTTTGGATAGAAAACACCCTAAAGTTTCTAAAACTGTTTGAATGGTGTCTGTGAGTATAACAGAACTCATATGGCAGGCAAAAACCTGAGAAGATTTCATGCAGGAAGTGGCCTGTCTGACAAGGTGTCGTTCTTCTTGTCTCTGTTTATTGAAGAGTGAGGATCTTAGCTGTCCCGTGACACTTCCTACGGCTGCCATAGGCTCTCAGAAGGCGGCAAAACGCTGAATCGTGGCTTTGCAGGCTCTGGCTGAAACAAAGTAGCGCGTTTGGGTAGTGGCTGGTTACAGTACTGTGAGACTCAGGCTCGTGCCCGCGTCGACCGAAAGCTTTGTTTTCTTTCCTCTGTTTAGCTAAATGGACATTCCCGGTCGGAATATTATCGTTTTTTAACGAGAAAAATGGCATAAAAATGGATTTTAAACAGCGGTTGACATGCTTCGAAGTACGGTAATGGAATATTTAGATTTTTTTTGTCACGAATTGCGCCATGCGCGCGACCCTTCTTTACCATTCGGATAGTGTCTGGGACGCACGAACAAAACGCCGCTATTCGGATATAACGATGGATTATTTTGGACCAAACCAACATTTGTTATTGAAGTAGTAGTCCTGGGAGTGCATTCTGACGAAGACAACAAAAGGTAATCAAACTTTTATAATAGTAAATCTGATATTGGTGAGTGCTAAACTTGCCGGGTGTCTAAATAGCTAGCCCGTGATGGCTGGGCTATGTACTTAGAATATTGCAAAATGTGCTTTCACCAAAAAGCTATTTTAAAATCGGACATATCGAGTGCATAGAGGAGTTCTGTATCTATAATTCTTAAAATAATTGTTATGCTTTTTGTGAACGTTTATCGTGAGTCATTTAGTAAATTGTTAGCAAATTCCCCGGAAGTTTGTGGGGGCTATGCTAGTTCTGAACGTCACATGCTAATGTAAAAAGCTGTTTTTTGATATAAATATGAACTTGATTGAACAAAACATGCATGTATTGTATAACATAATGTCCTAGGGTTGTCATCTGATGAAGATCATCAAAGGTTAGTGCTGCATTTAGCTGTCTTCTGGGTTTTTGTGACATTATATGCTAGCTTGAAAAATGGGTGTCTGATTATTTCTGGCTTGGTACTCTGCTGACATAATCTAATGTTTTGCTTTCGCTGTAAAGCCTTTTTGAAATCGGACAGTGTGGTTAGATAAAGGAGAGTCTTGTCTTTAAAATGCTGTGAAAATGCTGTGAAAATGTTTGAAAAACTGAAGTTTTTGTATTTTTGAGGAATTTGTCATTCGCGCCACGCCTATCATTGGATATTGGAGCAGGTGTTCCACTAGCGGAACGTCTAGGAGAAGTGTATCTATAATTCTTTCAAAAACTGTTGTAAATTTTATCAACGTTTATGATGAGTATTTTTGAAAATTGATGTGCTCATTCACCGGAGGTTTTGGGAGGCAAAACATTTCTGAACATCACGCGCCAATGTAAAATGGGGTTTTTGGATATAAATATGAACTTTATTGAGCAAAACATACATGTATTGTGCAACATTGAGTCGTAGGAGTGTCATCTGATGAAGATCATCAAAGGTTAGTGACTAATTTGAGCTGTATTTCTGTTTTTTGTGACGCCTCTCCTTGCTTGGAAAATGGCTGTGTGGTTTTTCTTGTCTCGGCGCTGTCCTAACATAATCTAATGTTATGCTTTTGCCGTAAAGCCTTTTTGAAATCAGACAATGTGGTTGGATTAACGAGAAGTGTATCTTTAAAATGGGATATAATAGTTGTATGTTTGAGAAATTTGAATTATGAGATTTTTGTTGTTTTGAATTTGCCGCCCTGCTATTTCACTGGCTGTTGACAAGCGTCCCACATGTCCCAGAGAGGTTAACAATAGCCTGGAATAACTAGTTATTACTTCTAAACAAAATACCTTTGGATGGATTCTTGTTGTTTGGTTTACTGTTCGAACGGCCGCTGAGATTATATTTGGTTATCAATGCAAAATAGGCTACTTTGATGAATAGCCTATATATAGCCTAGCAACAACACTGCCCCCACGGCCACGGAAGGAATGATACGGCGTGTCTACATTTTTAGGAAGTAAAAAAGTATGTTGAGTGCCTGAGCGTATTACAAGGTGCCGCCCCTCTTGTGACCAAAAAATACATTGCAACACTCTGAATCTTGTGTCTGCTTAGAGCTTGTGGTAAGCTTTAGGCTGAAGGCTTCTCTCTATCTCAGAGCTGAGGGTTCATGGTGTCTCTAATGGCCTGTGTGTGTGTGTGTGTGTGTGTGTGTGTCTGTGTGTGTGTGTGTGTGTGTGTGTGTGTGTGTGTGTGTGTGTGTGTGTGTGTGTGTGTGTGTGTGTGTGTGTGTGTGTGTGTGTGTGTGTGAGATAGAGGCCTGTGTTGAATCCCCAGTGTTCACAGTGTGCTGTGTAAACCTCAAACTTCTCAGCCCCCGCCCCCCCCCCACCCCCCCCCCCCCCCCGGCCCGTCCAGGGCACCTCGTAAAGCATCCGAATCAATTTGCTTTAAAAACACGTTTTTCAGAAACTTATTAGGCGCTTTAGAGATATATTATATACCTTCAGCCGCGGAGGCAAGAAAAATCGCAGGTGCCTCGGCAGCCCATTTCTCCAGCGGAGCAAAACGATGCTGTAGCCCTGTCACTGGGGAGCTGTAAAGCAGGAACACACCTCGCCAGCCCACCGGCCTGCTGCCTGCCGCACTCGCACCGCTGCCCGCCGCCAACGGCTCTGAGCGGGCATAAATCAAGATAATTCTCCGCATGCCTTGAACTCCGACCCCGCCACAATTCATTGGGATGTCAACAGCTAGCGGAGAGAGAGAGAGTGAGAGTGAGAGAGAGAGAGCGTGAGAGAGAGATAAAGGAAGAGAAGGAAGGAAGAAAAGAAGGGGAAAAGTAGGGAGAAGGAAGGAGGAGGAGGAGGAAGAGGAAGAGGAGGAAATAACGGGGGAAAGTGGAATGAGAGTTGGTGGAATCTTGCTTCTGAGGGGAGGTGAAGTTACAGATGGAGAGAGGGAGAGGGGGAGGAAGAGATGGAGAAGGAGAGAGGGAGAGGAAAGGAGGAGGGGTGTGTGTTGCGATTAGTCACCATCCAGATTGAGGCCCCATTGCATCTAAATGGTCTCTCTTTATGAACCATTTATCTTGTGCTCAGGCCATTTTCATTACACCCAAAACAGGTTGGGAGCTACCAGCTGGATGATACTGCATAGTGGGAAATTAATAACCCTCCATCTCTGCCTTACTTTCCCTTCACCCATCTCACATCCCATCCCTCCCCTCCCCATTATATTCTATACACTATGTCCAGTACCCCAACCCCCACTTTCTCTGAGGGTCCTGCATATACGAGTTGGAAGACATTTGCTTATGACGGTTTTGTTGCTATTTGCATCTCTGCATCCCTGGCAGTCATTCAATTTATCAAGTCTCTTAGCCTTTGCACCCCCCTCCTCCCCCGTTCTCCCCCCCTCCCCCGTTCTTCCCCCTCCTCCCCCCATTTCCACTTTCCTAACACAAACAATTCATCCTGAGCATTTAAAATTCTCCCAGCGCCCTGACACACCATGATGCTGCTGCCGGGAGCCAGCCAGCCGCCGAAGGAGAGAGAGGGGAGAGAGAGAGAGAGAGAGAGAGAGAGAGAGAGAGAGAGAGAGAGAGAGAGAGAGAGAGAGAGAGAGAGAGAGAGAGAGGGAGAGAGAGAGACAGAGAGAGAGAGAGAGAGACAAGACAGAGAGTGAGAGACAGAGAGAGAGAGAGAGGGGGAGAGAGAGAGAGACAGAGAGAGAGAGAGACAGAGAGTGAGAGACAGAGAGAGAGAGAGAGAGAGAGAGAGAGGGCACATAGAATGAGGGAGTGAGAGACATAGAGAAAGAGAATATAGTATATGGAATGAAAGAAAGTGAGAGAGACTGAAACAGCGCTAGACAGAGAAAGCGAGAGAGAAAGAGAGTAGAGCTTTTATTAATTCCCCTGTCCTGATTTCTTCCTGTTAACGTAGAAGAAGTGGAGGAACTGACCCCCCAGGTCTCTTAAAGAGTGCCTGGAGCCCGGCGGAGAAAAGGAGGAGGGAGGAGAGCCGTTATTAAATACGTGCCTAGACGGCTTGCACCAGGGAGGAAGGAAAGAATAGGGGGGACTTCAAAATGGCCTCTCCAAAGAGCACTGTCACACATGAGAACCATTCAGCACTGGGCTGGCTTGTTGAGCTGAGCGTCGGTGAGGAGAGCGAGAGAGGGGCTGAGATATGGGCCGATGTGACACCCAATATAGAGGGACAGCATTACAGCATATTAATGGCTGCCGTCAGCTAACAGGAAGGAGAGGGAATTAGCCCGATACTGTTGCTAGAGAGAGATACAGCTTTAACCCACTGGTTGATAAGGAATTAGAGGATTAATGGAGGCTACATACAGTACTGTAACACATGCTGACCTGTGAAAACACTAGTTAGCTAGTCTTTTTAGTCTATTTATAAAGAGGGCTAATTAATATTGTATTGTCGTCATTTTCAGAGGGAAAGGAAAGGCTAACGTGGTAACAAATGGTGAGCTTATTTACATCCATGTATGCAATTAGATAGCAAACCTCTCTTCCCTCTCTTATAAAACTGTGGTATATTAATGTATATTAAACAAAATATAAAGAGTTCAGATTATTGTATGGGACAATATACAGACGTTTTTGAGATAGTTAGAAATGTTAGATTGAGTAAATGTATTTATTGGTTTCTTTTCACTTTGACAAGAGAGATGTAATGAATTGAAGGTTATTTAAAGCTGCAAAATGTAACTTTTTGGGTGACCCAACCAAGTTTACAGAACTGAAAGCAAGTCCAAGAAGTGGTAGATCTGTTTTTGTGTCTTTTACTTTCGGTTTTTGTACGCCAGCTTCAAACAGCTGAAAATACAATATTTTTGTTTATGAAAGGTATATTTCACAGTGGTTTAGATGGTACAATGATTCTCTACACTATACTTGCTTATTTTGTCACATAAACTGAAATTAGTCGAACTATTCGAACTTTAGCAGCGAGGAAATTACGATTTCTGCATAGTGTACCTTTAATGTGAAAATCGAAATGTACCGATTTGAAGGTTGTGTCATTCGATTTGGGGTGGGGTGGAGTCGCCAGAAATTCAGCTGAAATAAATGGGGTCCCCGCTGAAAGAGTTTGAATACCAGTGTGTGAAAAGGTGCAATGCATTATTCATAAACTGCAGAACCTCTGATTGCTGTTTCTGTCTTGATTAGTCCTATCAAATGTGCAATGATGGCTAGTCTGGAGCATTTCCCTTTAATTTCTATATAACTGTGTGATCACTGTAAACGGACGAGGGGACAGTAGACCAAGAAAACAGAGGAGTAGGGCCCCTCACTGTCCCTCTCTTACTATGTCCTCCACACCGACATACAATATATAATCTCACACATTGAAACCTCTCTCTCAATGACATCATGCCCAGGGCCATTCACCATTGCCGGCCCCACAGTTCACCCACGGTCATGAATCAATTTAACCAAAAGCTTTTATCCAAAGGAACTTGCAAATCATCGACCCCCAGTTAAATACAGCAACGTAAAGTAGGAGGAGGAGTGTGTGTGTATATGTGAGCAGAGAGTTCAGCGTGCCTAGGGGCATAAGCAGTATTAAATTTGAACCCATGACCCCCAGCACCTCACAGGTCCTGGGCCCAGTGCATTGTGATTGGATGAGGCGTGCTCCATGGAGGATGGGCTCAGAGGGTCCAGGGCCTGCCCGGGCTGCCAGGGATCCAGGGGGGGATAGAGGGGGCCGAGGTCTGGCCCCTCTCTGGATCCTCCAGACTGACCCCTCCATCACATCATGGCTCCCATCCTATAGTGGCCCTCAGGCTATCAGCACTGTGCTGCTGCTGCTGCTGCTGCCACTACTACTGCCGCTGCTCACACAAACAATGGAGGGAAAACTGTTTCTGAGACTTTTCTAAAATAACTGACAGAGGGAGAGAAAGAGAGAGGGAGAGAAAGAGAGAGGGAGAGAAGAGAGAGAGAGAGAGAGAGAGAGAGAGAGAGAGAAAGAGAGAGAAAGAAAGAAAGAAAGAAAGAGAAAAAGAGAGAGAGAAAGAGAGAGAGAGTTAGAGAGAGAGAGAGAGAGAGAGAGAGAGAGAGAGAAAGAGAGAGAAAGAAAGAAAGAAAGAAAGAAAGAAAGAAAGAAAGAAAGAAAGAAAGAGAAAAAGAGAGAGAGAAAGAGAGAGAGTTAGAGAGAGAGAGAGAGAGAAGAGAGAGAGAAGAAAGAAAGAAAGAGAAAAGAGAGAGAGAGAGTTAGAGAGAGAGAGAGAGAGAGAGTTAGAGAGAGAGAGAGAGAGAGAGAGAGAGAGAGAGAGTTAGAGAGAGAGAGAGAGTTAGAGAGAGAGAGAGAGAGAGTTAGAGGAGAGAGAGAGAGAGAGAGAGAGAGAGAGAGAGAGAGAGAGAGAGAGAGAGAGAGAGAGTAAGAGGGAGAGAGAGAGAGTTAGAGGGAGAGAGAGAGAGAGAGAGAGAGAGAGAGAGAGAGAGAGAGAGAGAGAGAGAGAGAGAAAGAGAGAGAGAGAGAGAGAGAGAGAGTTAGAGGGAGAGAGAGAGAGAGAGAAAGAGAGAGAAAGAGAGAGAGAGAAAGAGCAGCGAGAAAAGGGAATGGATGACATCCCAAAAAGGAGTGACTTCAGTGGGGCACCTTCTGTTCCTTTCCCAGAGAGGAGCTACTCTACGGGGAGGCTCTCTCTCATATCAATATCATTGCTACTGCTCTCACTCTCTCCCTCTCTCTCTCTCTCCTCTCTCTCCCGCACCAGGGGAACAGGTTAAAAGGCCCTCTGAGCACACAGGACTCCACTTTCATGAATCATGCAACTGAAGATGAAGAGAGTGAAAGAAAGATGAAGAAGAGAAAAATGCTTTGGAGGAGGGGAGAGGAGGAGGGGGGGGAGAAACGGGGTGGGGGTCCCCGAGATCCAAAGACACAAGCCTGGGAGGGTCGATGGTCACTGCTCTTCCCTGCACAACACACCAACACCAACCCCAGCTATCTATAGACAGTCATAGACATTGTATTGATCTAACTGTCTGACAGGAAGTCACAATAAACTTTATTGAACACTTTAGCTAGAGCCAGTACGATCCAGCCAATATAACTTCCAACAGCAGCTCATTTTGGCTGTCGTATTCATCCTCTTGGAGAGGCTTTTTAAGGCCATAACAATATGATGACCTCATCAGGACCATCTCTGGGCCCTATAGTCAGAGCTATAGCTATATGCATCCTATAGGACATAATATCTTATCACGTCATGTGGTCAGACAAAAACTAAGTGGTTCCATGAAAATGCAACACCTATATCCCTGTGAATTACTATGGACCAGGTGCTCTGTCCTGCTCTGAAGTAGCAGTATATCTTTAAGGGCCTGATTTTACAGTACCTGTATGTGGCGTAACACAGTCCTCCCTAATGCCCCTCGCTCCATTTCTACATCACTGAACAATTTCCACAGCTGTACGCCGGATTACTTCCTTCAAATGGGAGAGGAAATGTAATTCCACTTTCCGGCGGGAACATTTTTACGACTGTTTCTACACAGGTGTCGGTTGGAAAAAAGCTGAGAAAGCCTTAATGGAGTTATGCAAATGATCCAACGCTACATAATCCCCTGGATATAGGTATTTCACCAGAGATGAGAGGTGAACAGCTGTGTACGACAGAGATCCATGCACCCTACCCGTACACAGATTTATAAATACTCTATTTCATTTTGTTGTCTGAATCGAGTTTTCCCCCCTTCTTCTGTGTCAGTATCAGTCATTCTCTGTTTTCTGCCACGCATTTCTAGTCATTGATATTTTCCCTGCTGGTAAATTCGATTCTGTTATATAGCTTTGTGTGTAGGTGTACCGTATGTACAGAATGAATGCTATTTATTCTGTTATATAGCTTTGTGTGTAGGTGTACCGTATGTACAGAATGTATGCTATTTATTCTGTTATATAGCTTTGTGTGTAGGTGTACCGTATGTACAGAATGAATGCTATTTATTCTGTTATATAGCTTTGTGTGTAGGTGCACCGTATGTACAGAATGTATGCTATTTATTCTGTTATATAGCTTTGTGTGTAGGTGCACCGTATGTACAGAATGTATGCTATTTATTCTGTTATATAGCTTTGTGTGTAGGTGCACCGTATGTACAGAATGTATGCTATTTATTCTGTTATATAGCTTTGTGTGTAGGTGTACCGTATGTACAGAATGTATGCTATTTATTCTGTTATATAGCTTTGTGTGTAGGTGCACCGTATGTACAGAATGTATGCTATTTATTCTGTTATATAGCTTTGTGTGTAGGTGTACCGTATGTACAGAATGAATGCTATTTTTTCTGTTATATAGCTTTGTGTGTAGGTGTACCGTATGTACAGAATGTATGCTATTTATTCTGTTGATGTGTAGTTTTCTATACTCTGTATTTGGACACGCAA
>NC_138306.1:75327500-75330000 GCF_965601325.2 Salmo salar
GAGGAAGTGATAGAAGGGGTGCATAAGAGAGAGGAAGTGATAGAAGAGGTAAATAAGAGAGAGGAGGTGATAGAAGAAGGGGTAAATAAGAGAGGAAGTGATAGAAGGGGTAATAAGAGAGAGGAAGTGATAGAAGGGGTAAATAAGAGAGAGGAAGTGATAGATGGGGTAAATAAGAGAGAGGAAGTGATAGAAGGGGTAAATAAGAGAGAGTAAGTGATAGAAGGGGTAAATAAGAGAGAGGAAGTGATAGAAGGGGTAAATAAGAGAGAGGAAGTGATAGATGGGGTAAATAAGAGAGAAGAAGTGATAGAAGAAGGGGTAAATAAGAGAGAGGAAGTGATAGATGGGGTAAATAAGAGAGAGGAAGTGATAGATGGGGTGAATAAGAGAGAGGAAGTGATAGAAGAAGGGGTAAATAAGAGAGAGGAAGTGATAGAAGGGGTAAATAAGAGAGAGGAAGTGATAGAAGGTGTAAATAAGAGAGAGGAAGTGATAGAAGGGGTAAATAAGAGAGAGGAAGTGATAGAAGAAGGGGTAAATAAGAGAGAGGAAGTGATAGAAGGGGTAAATAAGAGAGAGGAAGTGATAGAAGGGGTAAATAAGAGAGAGGAAGTGATAGAAGGGGTAAATAAGAGAGAGGAAGTGATAGAAGGGGTAAATAAGAGAGAGGAAGTGATAGAAGGTGTAAATAAGAGAGAGGAAGTGATAGAAGGGGTAAATAAGAGAGAGGAAGTGATAGAAGGGGTAAATAAGAGAGAGGAAGTGATAAAGGGGTAAATAAGAGAGAGGAAGTGATAGAAGGGGTGAACAAGAGAGAGGAAGTGATAGAAGGGGTAAATAAGAGAGAGGAAGTGATAGAAGGGGTAAATAAGAGAGAGGAAGTGATAGAAGGGGTAAATAAGAGAGAGGAAGTGATAGAAGGGGTGAACAAGAGAGAGGAAGTGATAGAAGGGGTAAATAAGAGAGAGGAAGTGATAGAAGGGGTAAATAAGAGAGAGGAAGTGATAGAAGGGGTAAATAAGAGAGAGAAAGTGATAGAAGGGGTAAATAAGAGAGACGAAGTGATAGAAGGTGTAAATAAGAGAGAGGAAGTGATAGAAGGGGGTAATAAGAGAGAGGAAGTGATAGAAGGGGTAAATAAGAGAGAGGAAGTGATAGAAGGGGTGAATAAGAGAGAGGAAGTGATAGAAGGTGTAAATAAGAGAGAGGCCATTCAGTTTGATAGACCATTTGACCTCTCCGTGTGACCCGTGACATCTTTACGAGTCTAAGGGTCCATAACACCAGCTTGACTTCACTTTACCCTGCATGTTACTCAACTGGGCCTATGTGAAGTTATGATTAACCTTAGTAATTCAATTCTTCCAGATATATTTATATAGCGGCAATAAAATTAGATTTTCCTCAAAAAGACCAAAACGCCAGCATAAAATGAATTCATTCTTTATAACTGCATACATCCATACTATTCCATTGGATCTCCTTATCTGCTCTAGCTTGGTTCAGGGTCATTTCTTTATGCTACAGCTCTTACAGGGCCTCTGGTATATGAAGCCAACCACTGAAGTGTGGCGTCAAAGGGAAAAGTCAACTGGATAAGTGTGGACAGAGACAAAAAACTCCATAGCAGGTGAATGACAGTGAGGGTCTGATGAGCGATAGCACCTAGTTGCTTGGTTATCAAATTATTGACCTTTTCCATAAACATTTCTACCTGCCAGCTCCAGAGGAAGAGGCTTGGTGAGTTATGACAGTCAATGTGTTTCACAGGAGCCTCCTCAGGAATAATAAGCCTTTATGGAGTAAGTTATAGCCCAGTGAAGATTCTCCCTGACAATCCCTCCACTTACACTACCCAGCCAAGTGCCACTCCGACAGAGTAATGAACGGCTATTGTGCTTACTTCATAAAGTTGTCAAGCCCCCTTTTTCATTTTATTTTCAGAGCAAACTGCATTTTGATGGTGGAGGAGCTGGTACCTGATGCCGTTGCCACTCCAGCCCGGGCCAGGTTAATAAATACATCAGACCCTAAAAAGTGCTGCGGTATTAAAATTGACTCCGATAAAGTCTGGATGAAGCCGCTTTCAGTGCTTCAGGTGTGTCAAGTGTGATTTAATATCTTGGTGGCAGGCTAGACGTGCAGTGAGGTGGAGAAGATAACTGTGGAGAGCACAGACAGACAGAGTGACCCCTGGCCTCTGACTAGCAGCCAATCGGCTCAGACGGCTAAGCTAGCCGTATGCTATGGAAATGTTACTGGGGAGAGAGGATTCAAATCCATCAGATTACTGATCACAACATTCACATCAATCTGCTGCCCTAACTCTCTCTCTGTGTGTGTGTGTGTGTGTGTGTGTGTGTGTGTGTGTGTGTGTGTGTGTGTGTGTGTGTGTGTGTGTGTGTGTGTGTGTGTGTGTGTGTGTGTGTGTGTGTGTGTGTGTGTGTGTGTGTGTGTGTGTGTGTAGTGTGCATGGGGTCCCATACTTTGGTCACAC
>NC_138306.1:75332500-75395000 GCF_965601325.2 Salmo salar
TAACATTGTTTACCAGCTGACACGGTTCAGTCTCAGTAAACACACAGGGCCAGCTACTGTGCACTTAGCAGTCACACACACATGCCCAAGCATGCGCGCGCACACACACACACACACACACACACACACACACACACACACACACACACACACACACACACACACACACACACACACACACACACACACACACACACACACACACACACACACACACACACACACACACCCATACCTGCCATAACTGAATAAGAGCCAATAGCCAATGAATTTGAGCTCTGGATCTGCAAATATCCATATTTGTGATGAAATGATTGTGCAAGTTTGATTGGCATAGCAGAATGACATTTACCTTGAAGTGTGTGACTGTCTAATACCGAGGGCCTACCCCTGAGAGCTGAGGTCACTCAAAACTGGGCCAAATCAAAGTGATTAAGGGCCTGCAAATCAATAAACACTTTACAGTATATTAGATTTGCTCAACCTCGTTGGATCACACTAAGTCAGCAGAAAAAAGGAGAGTGAGTTTTAAATGAACTGCGATCCAACTGAGCGCTGGCTAGACTGGGCTGTACAGATCTTTAAACGGCAGATTTCTGAGGCCTGAAATGAAAAGAATGGAGTGATCTCTTGATTGAGCGGTAAGGACAGATAGAGCTCACAGCAGCTCGTCCAATCAGCTCCTGGTAAAAGTCCTCAGGTTTCTAATGATAAAGTAAGCTATGGTGAGATTTGTTCTCATACCATTTCAGGTAGGTTACAGGAATAACCAGAACAATTTTGTTCTGTGTTTTGAGATTTCTGAAGAAACATAATATTCCAGGAATAATCATGCAACATTCTCAGAATACAAGATGTTTCAGATCATCATAGCATACTACTAACATTCAAGGAACATGATTCCATAACGTTATCTCAGGGAGCTGGACTAGAAACCGCTTCCCTATGTTCTGGGAAGGTTTTGTTGTTATCAGAGATGGTGACACCCAACAAACAGGTCATTACTGCTGGGTAGTGAGAATCCCATACTCCTGTTCCCTTCAGTGGACAGAGCGCGTCTGTCTGTCTGTCTGTCTGTCTGTCTGTCTGTCTGTCTGTCTGTCTGTCTGTCTGTCTGTCTGTCTGTCTGTCTGTCTGTCTGTCTGTCTGTCTGTCTGTCTGTCTGTCTGTCTGTCTGTCTGTCTGTCTGTCTGTCTGTCTGTCTGTCTGTCTGTCTGTCTGTCTGTCTGTCTGTCTGTCTGTCTGTCTGTCTGTCTGTCTGTCAGAGAGCTGATGTGAGAATTAACCTGCCATTCTAGACAGACACCCACCCACCCAGCCAGCCAGCCAGTCACACGGCTATTGTAACTCTACAAAGTAAATGTTTCTGACACACAATAAGGATCTACAGCAAGAACATTCACTCTAACACACAATCCCCTGAAGACAGCAGCGTTTTATCGGGGGGGGGGTGTGTGTGTGTGTGTGTGTGTGTGTGTGTGTGTGTGTGTGTGTGTGTGTGTGTGTGTGTGTGTGTGTGTGTGTGTGTGTGTGTGTGTGTGTGTGTGTGTGTGTGTGTGTGTGTGTGTGTGTGTGTGTGTGTGTGTGTGTATGTGTGCTCCTATCAGTAAATAAATAGCTTTCTGCGGACAGTTTGTTGGACTAGTCCAGTGAATACACATACACACACACACACATTTCCATGGAGACAATGTGTCCCTTCCTCTTTTATGTTGGTCTGCCAGTAAATCTAAATTGGCGAGAGCGTTTAACCTCTAACCCTCGCTCAGTCCGCCCGCTCCCCAGTCCAGGCTTCTAAAGACCGAACCAGAGAGAATTAGAATCAATTCTGAAAAACGAAGAAAGGGAAAATAAAGCATTTGAACATGTTAGAACACAACAGAGCCGAGGTTAAATAAAAGGCATGTGTTTTTCCTCCGTGCTAAGATAAAAACGCTCCCATTCCGCGTGTAAAGAGTTGTGAGGACCGCGGCTGGGCATCGTTGTTTTTGACAGTTCCAGTGGCCAGAATAGAGTCTATTATAATGTGACTCTTTGATGTGATCTAATCTAAGAGGGTATAAAGGGAAACCCAATCTGTTTACAGCTTTGATTGGAATTACACAATCAATTACCACCTCCCGCTGAGCCCCAAATGAGCAGGGCCCAAAAGACAGGGGAATTGGTTAAATGTTATTGTTGGGAGGCCATTATCCAACAATCGGCCTGGTTAATGCAAGAAAATGACATTCATTAAAAGCCTCAACAGGAATCTCCCAGAGGGCTGTGCTGCAGCTGACCCCCATTCAGTAGAGGGCTTTGTTTCTGCCGTCCACTGTGGGGAGGGAAGATCATGTCAAAGACACAAAATGCGGGGAGCACTCTTTTGTAGAGAGACACTGGCTGCCTCTCTCCCTATACAAGTGTGTGTGTGTGTGTGTGTGTGTGTGTGTGTGTGTGTGTGTGTGTGTGTGTGTGTGTGTGTGTGTGTGTGTGTGTGTGTGTGTGTGTGTGTGTGTGTGTGTGTGTGTGTGTGTGTGTGTGTGTGTGTGTGTATTTGTGTAAGAGAGAGAGAGTGTGAGTGAGAGAACAGGAGAGAGGGTTAATTACATCATTACGTGTGTGGGGAGTGTGGGAAGATAGGGAGTTAGAGAGAGAGATAGAGAGAGAGTTAAAGAGAGAGTTAGAGAGATAGAGAGCCGTAGAGCACACAAAAAACGATACATACCTTGGCCTAAACATCAGCGCCACAGGTAACTTCCACAAAGCTTTGAAAGATCTGAGAGTCAAGGCAAGAAGGGCATTCTATGCCATCAAAAGGAACATAAAATTCAACATACCATTTAGGATCTGGCTAAAAATACGTGAATCAGTTATGCCCTTTATGGTTGTGAGGTCTGGGGTCCGCTCACCAACCAAGAATTCACAAAATGGGACAAACACCAAATTGAGACTCTGCATGCAGAATTCTGCAAAAATATCCTTCGTGTACAACGTCGAACACCAAATAATGCATGCAGAGCAGAATTAGGCCGATATCCGCTAATTATCAAAATCCAGAAAAGAGCAGTTAAATTCAACAACCACCTAAAAGGAAGCGATTCCCAAACCTTCCATAACAAAGCCATCACCTACAGAGAGATGAACCCGGAGAAGAGTTCCCCTAAGCAAGCTGGTCCTGGGGCTCTTTTCACAAACACAAACACACCCCACAGAGCCCCAGGACAGCAACACAATTAGACCCAACCAAATCATGAGAAAACAAAAAGATAATTGGAAAGAATTAACAAAAAAACAGAGCAAACTAGAATGCTATTTGGCCCTAAACAGAGAGTACACAGTGGCAGAATCCCTGACCACTGTGACTGACCCAAACTTAAGGAAAGCTCTGACTATGTACAGACTCAGTGAGCATAGCCTTGCTATTGAGAAAGGCCACCATAGACAGACCTGGCTCTCAAGAGAAGACAGACTATGTGCACACTGCCCACAAAATGAGGTGGAAACTGAGCTTCACTTCCTAACCTCCTGCCCAATGTATGACCATATTAGAGACACATATTTCCCTCAGATTACACAGATCCACAAAGAATTTGAAAACTTTTCCGATTTTGATAAACTCCCATATCTACTGGTTGAAATACCACAGTGTGCCATCACAGCAGCAAGATTTGTGACCTGTTGCCACAAGAAAAGGTCAACCAGTGAAGAACAAACACTACTGTAAATACAACCCATATTTATGTTTATTTATTTTCCATTTTGTGCTTTAACAATTTGTACATTGTTACAACACTGTATATATACGTAATATGACATTGTAATGTCTTTATTCTTTTGTAACTTCTGTGAGTGTAATGTTTACTGCTCATTTTTATTGTTTTTTTCACTTTTGTATATTATCTACCTTACTTGCTTTGGCAATGTTAACATATGTTTCCCATGCCAATAAAGCCCCTTGAATTGAATTGAATTAATAGAGAGTTAGAGAGAGTGATAAAGAGAGAGAGAGTGATAAAGAGAGAGAGAGTTAGAGAGTTAGAGAGAGAGAGTTAGAGAGAGAGTTAGTTAGAGATAGATAGAGAGAGAGCTAGAGTTAGAGAGAGATAGCGAGAGAGTTAGAGAGACAGAGAGAGAGATAGAGAGAGTTAGAGAGTTAGAGAGAGTTAGCGAGTGAGATAGAGAGTTAGAGAGTTAGAGAGAGAGTTAGAGAGAGAGTTGGAGTTCGAGAGAGAGTTCGAGAGAGAGAGTTAGAGAGTGAGATAGAGAGTTAGTTAGAGAGAGAGAGAGCGTTAGAGACAGAGTTAGAGTGAGAGAGAGAGTTCGAGAGAGAGAGTTAGAGAGATAGAGTTAGAGAGAGATAGAGAGTTAGTTAGAGAGAGAGAGTTAGAGAGAGAGAGAGAGAGAGAGAGAGAGAACAATTTAAGCATGACAAAGCCACAAGAATTAGCCATACAAGATGTAGGAATTTGGAAAACTTATTTTGATAATCTATACAAAAACATCCCACAGAAAGACTTACAACAGAATCAATTAGGCATGTGGTCTAGATAACATCAGAAATGAAATGCTGAAAAACAGCACACCTGAGTTGCAAAATGCTGTGCTTAAATTGTTCAACATGGTTTTAACTTCTGGCTGCTTCCCTGATGTCTGGAACCAGTGGCTCATCTCCCCTACCCACAAAAGTGGAGACAAATCAGACCCCAATAATTACAGGGGAATTTGCGGAAACAGCAACTTGGGAAAGGTTTTCTGTAGCATTTTGAATTCAAGAATTCAAACCTTTTGTCAAGAAAAAAATGTAATAAGTAAATGTCAAATTGGCTTTCTCCCTAACCATCACACTACTGACCATATATACACCTTACACACACTAATTAATAAACACGTCCACCAAAAAAAAAGAGGGCAAAATCTTTGCTTGGTTTATTGACTTTAAAAAAGCATTTGATTCTATTTGGCACGAAGGGCTATTCTACAAAATTCTCCAAAGTGGGCTTGGTGGTAAGGTGTATGTGTCACGGCTGTTCGAAGGAGCGGACCAAGATGCAGCGTTTTCGTAGTTCCACATATTTATTAAAAGTGAAACTGAATGCAATACATTAATAACTTGAAAATAGGAAAACAACAACCCGTGACGCAGAGAGGACAACACACTACTCAAAAGACAATAACCCATAAACAACAATGAGAAAAACCCTTACTTAAATATGATCTCTAATCAGAGGCAACGAGGATCAGCTGCCTCCAATTAGAGATCAACCCCAAACAATCCCAACATAGAAATAGAATTTAAACATAGAACTAGAAAACATAGATCAGACACATAAACACCCCCTGTCACGCCCTGACCACTCTACCATAGAAAATAACAACTTATATTGGTCAGGACGTGACAGTATGACTTAATAAAATGTATGTACACAGAAAACAAGTGTGCAATAAAATCAAAAACCAAAGAACAGAATTATTTTCACAACGTCGAGGTGTGAGACAAGGCTGCAGTTTGAGTCCAAATCTTTTCAACATTTATATCAATGAATTAGCAATACCTGCTATATGCTGATGACTTGGTACTTCTATCACCAACCAAAGGTCTTCAACAGAACATTAATATTCTAGAGCAATATTGCCAAAATTGGGCCCTGACTGTAAAATTCCAAATAACAAAAATCATGATTTTACAACAATAAAAACAGATGTCAGAAGCACAAATATAAATTCACCCTGAACAACACCATAATTGAACACCTAAAAAATTACACCTACCTTGGTCTGACACCAGTCAGCTGGTGTTGGACCTCACCAACCAAGCTGACACCAGCACTGCTTCAAAAGAAATAATTCCTATAAACAAAATCACGAACCAATCAAAGGACTCATATTTACAACATTGGAAAAACGAAACAAAGTCCCAAAGCAGACTAAATTGCTATCTGACCCTAAACAGAGAATATGAATTGGCTGATTATCTCTACTCTGTCAGAGATACGAAGCAGAGACAGATCCTTACCAAGTACAGGCTGAGTGACCAACTGATTGGCTGATTATCTCTACTCTGTCAGAGATACGAAGCAGAGACAGATCCTTACCAAGTACAGGCTGAGTGACCATCAATTGGCAATAGAAACCGGCAGACATAAAAAGACATGGCTACCCGAAGAGGAGCGTGTATGTGGTCACTGCATGACAGGGGAGGTAGAGACAGAGATGCACTTTCTCCTTTACTGTGATAAATATTCCTCACAAAAAGATTAATTATTCACAGAAATGACTACATTTATTCCAGATTTGAACTTATTAAACCCAGAGGAAAAACTAAAAATACTCATGGGTGAAGGAGCAATGGCTCCTCTTGCAGCCAAATATGTATTTGCCTGCCATTGCCTGAGGGACACTGAATAATAACATCTGCATAGTAAGCAGTATTATTACTATTATTGTTATTATTATTGTTGTTTATCATTCCAAATAGTAGTGGTATGGGTGGTAATGGTAATGATAACAGTTGAGTGATGGTGGTGGTAGTAGTAGTGGTAATGATGATAGTAGTTGTAGTACTGATGTAATGGTGAAGATGACCGTTATTTAGTTATAAGTTAGTTATAGTTTCATTTTCCATATTTAGATTTTTTGATTTACTACATTTCTACTATTGACTGTTACCATTTTATTGTTATTATTTTTGTATTTAATTCTGTATTATTATTTACTACCATTTTATATTATTATTTGTTATCGTTTATAATTTTATTACAACTTATTTTGTATACATTGGTGCTTTGGCAATATTGACACAATGATTTTCATGCCAATAAAGCAGCTTGAATTTGAAAAAAATTAAATTTGAGAGAGAGAGAGTTGGAGAGAGAGTTAAAGAAAGAGCTGGAGAGTGAGATAGAGAGAGTTAGAGAGTGAGTTAGAGATAGAGAGTTAGAGAGTGAGATAGAGAGAGAGTTAGAACGAGTTAGAGAGAGAGTTAGAGAGAGAGATTGAGAGAGAGATAGAGAGAGAGTTAGAGAGTGACACTGGGTGTGTGTGAAAGAGAGCTCCTCCGTAGAAATGGACACATCTATCATTCTGTGCTAATGAGGCACATAACCTATTGGCTGCAGAATAGCTTCAATACAGTCACCAACACAATGACTTTTATCACATCCTGGAAAACGCGAACACATCCTATATCACAACCTGGAAAACACTGACACATCCTGTATCACAACCTGGAAAACACTGACACATCCTATATCACAACCTGGAAAACACTGACACATCCTGTATCACAACCTGGAAAACACTGACACATCCTATATCACAACCTGGAAAACACTGACACATCCTATATCACAACCTGGAAAACACTGACACATCCTATATCACAACCTGGAAAACACTGACACATCCTATATCACAGCCTGGAAAACACTGACACATCCTGTATCACAACCTGGAAAACACTGACACATCCTGTATCACAACCTGGAAAACACTGACACATCCTGTATCACAACCTGGAAAACACTGACACATCCTGTATCACAACCTGGAAAACACTGACACATCCTGTATCACAACCTGGGAAACACTGACACATCCTATATCACAACCTGGAAAACACTGACACATCCTATATCACAACCTGGAAAACACTGACACATCCTATATCACAACCTGGAAAACACAAACAAATCAAGTCAGGCCTTGGACCAGAAACTTCTACAATTTACACAGAAGCTGTCAAATGTCATCAAGTATAATAAGTAAGGCATCAAGTATCTTACAGTAGGTAACCCATCAAAACTCTCTTAATTTGAGCCAGTTTGCTACAGCAGGAAAATAATCCTGCAGCAACAGGAAATGTGAATTATTATGTGGATTATAATTAATGGATATGTTTGTAGGGGTTGATACAAGGGAAAATCAAGTCTGAAATGTCAAAGTGGAAATACCTCAAAGTTCTCCTGCAGTAGGGTGATCGAATTAAGATCCTACATCTGTAGGATGCTCAAAGTGGTTGTTGTTCTGTATTTATGGAGTTTACATTGAAGCTCAGCGTCCTCCTCTAGATAATCCTGGGATGTAAACTTCCACCAACGCCAAGGCTCTCTCTTTGTTCTATTCACAGAGCCACGGAGAGGGCAGAGGGTCACCAGGAACACATCCTAACCCAGGTATTTCTGTTCTCGCTCCAGGATAGAAACCACGTCTCGAACAGCATCGCGTAGAAATAGCCTTCAGAACATGGAAGATGCGGCAGAAGATCTCTCATGTCAGAATGTGTCAATGTGGTCATCTTGGGAGGAACTGTAAGATCATCCATAGAGAAATATACTATTAGTAAAAAAGGGTTCCAGGTAGAACTCTTTTGGGTTCCATGTAGAACACTATGTGGAAAGGGTCTTAAATGGAACTCAAAAGGGTTCTCCTATAGGAACAGCTGAATAACTATTTTAGGTTCTAGATAGCACATTTTTCTCTAAGATTGTAGACAGCTCTGTTGAGCATCATATCGTTTAATTGCCTTCTACTGTTGTCTTCTATGGTGAAGTTCAGATTCTACTGTGGTCTTCTATGGTGAAGTTCAGATTCTACTGTTGTCTTCTATGGTGAAGTTCAGATTCTACTGTTGTCTTCTATGGTGAAGTTCAGATTCTACTGTTGTCTTCTATGGTGAAGTTCAGATTCTACTGTTGTCTTCTATGGTGAAGTTCATATTCTACTGTTGTCTTCTATGGTGAAGTTCAGATTCTACTGTGGTCTTCTATGGTGAAGTTCAGATTCTACTGTTGTCTTCTATGGTGAAGTTCAGATTCTACTGTTGTCTTCTATGGTGAAGTTCAGATTCTACTGTTGTCTTCTATGGTGAAGTTCAGATTCTACTGTGGTCTTCTATGGTGAAGTTCAGATTCTACTGTGGTCTTCTATGGTGAAGTTCAGATTCTACTGTTGTCTTCTATGGTGAAGTTCAGATTCTACTGTTGTCTTCTATGGTGAAGTTCAGATTCTACTGTTGTCTTCTATGGTGAAGTTCAGATTCTACTGTTGTCTTCTATGGTGAAGTTCAGATTCTACTGTGGTCTTCTATGGTGAAGTTCAGATTCTACTGTGGTCTTCTATGGTGAAGTTCAGATTCTACTGTTGTCTTCTATGGTGAAGTTCAGATTCTACTGTGGTCTTCTATGGTGAAGTTCAGATTCTACTGTGGTCTTCTATGGTGAAGTTCAGATTCTACTGTTGTCTTCTATGGTGAAGTTCAGATTCTACTGTTGTCTTCTATGGTGAAGTTCAGATTCTACTGTTGTCTTCTATGGTGAAGTTCAGATTCAACCATGAAAGGAGATATTGTGTGTGTAAGCATTGATATGTAGGCTAAGTGTGCCATTTTTAAGTTTATGTAGTTCTGTGCTTGAGCTGTTCTTGTCTATTAATGTTCTGTATTATGTCATGTTTCATGTTCTGTGTGGACCCCAGGAAGAGTAGCTGCTGCTTTCACAACAGCTAATGGGGATCCTAATAAAATACACACAAAAAAGGGGGGGGCAGGATATTCAATAATATCCTTTATGCACAACAAACCAGTTTTTGAGCTTTTAGCATTAGCACAATTAGCACAAATTAAGAATTCTGGAAATAACAGTTACTTGCCTGATGTATAGAAGCTACCTTTTCCTCTCTGAACGGCCTGTTATAGAGCAACCAATAGTAGTAAAGCCTGGGATGCTGTAAAACAGAGGTAGCCACAAGCGCTTCCCATTTCAAAGGATATTATCAGTGTGTGTGCCGCGTGTATGTGCGTGCGTGTGTGCGTATGTGTGTGCGTTACAGTGCGTATGTGTGTGTGTGCCTGCACATAAATCTTATTTTTGTGCTGCTTCCCACGTGTGTGAAGCAGGCAGGCAGTGAGCTAAGCCCCTGACTGAGAAACAAGCCACAGTAGCAGCATTCCTCACAGTTCACCAAGGCATCTGTCTCTAACAGCATGAGGGCAACACCAGAGAGAGAGAGGAACAGAGAGAGAGGAGAGAGAGAGGGGGAGTGAGAGAGAGAGAGAACGATAGGGGGAAGACAGCTCTCTTTCACTTTCTCGCTCTCTCTCTTCCTCTCTCTCTCTCTCTCTCACTCCCCCTCTCTCATTATTTGAGAGACAGCGTCAGCGATAGAAACGCAGTTTTTTTCCCCTCTCGTTTTCTCTCTCATTTCTCTGGTCTCAGTGTGAGTTTTGTCTTCCATCATCTGCTCAGAGCCGTGAGTCAGCTCCGGGTCATATCACAACACTCCGCGCTACGCTACCAGCTTAGCACCCGAGTACGACTGCACCCGCTGACTCCTTCACACACAAGCACACTCTTTCTCCCCTGAAACACACAGAGACACAACGAGACAGAGACAGACAGACACATGCAGTGCTGGGAATGGGCGAGCAGGAAACAATAGTGTCATATCCACTGTTGACAGGATTCAAGTGGTAGCTGTTGCTAGTTTGTAGGTGGGTGATACCTGATGGCAGTGACCTTGTTGAAACAGGAAGGCCTGGGTGTAAAGCAGGGAGAAGAACATGTGTGTGTGGTTGGAAGAGAGAGAGAGAGAGAGAGAGGAGAGAGAGAGAGAGAGAGAGAGAGAGAGAGGTACAGCCATGGTAACAATACAGTACAGTACAATTTTAGCAGACACATTTAAATTGGCGCTCGGCTCGTCTTTGAATTCACACCTCCTTCCCAGCAGTGGGTCCATCCACCTCTAGAAACGAGTCCTCCCTCCGTCACATCTTCACATCGCAAACCCAATTAAATGTCACCTGAGTCGGGTCTGATTGGCCACGGTCAGAGCTGAAAGCATTGCTCCTGTGTGTGTCGGGTGACGGTGGCGGAGTGAGAATATGCATGTCCTTGGAGCTGTGGCAGGGATAGTCTATTTTTAGCCTACATCATCCTAGACTGGCTGTGAGATTGGGGGAGGGGTTGGTAGTTAGGGGGAGGTGTCATCCCAAGGATCTCAGAGCCATTCATCTGAAGGGTATCTACGGTGGCGTCACCAAGACGACCTCATCCAGCAGGCTATATCTCCACCTGGAGATTCTTCACGGCCTAGCGCAGATTCATGTCCCTGCTGTATGTTAACATGACCGCCTCTGCACCGCTGAAATTAATGTTCTGTACTGGGCTCTAATCACCTACTTAAGCGAAGGTGGGGAAATTCCCTTTCCTAACGGGCTATGGCCTCAGCTGATTGTGGCATACCAACTGTCAGAGCGCACTGTGTTAAAATATGAACAGCATGTTAATCAACACCAGAGGTTCACAGATGAAACCTGTTCTTCAATCAACACCAGCAAGGTGGTTACCACGGCAACGCAGACACACGACAACTCTCCTGGATTCGCATGTGAAAACAACAAAAAGGACCTCAACTGCGATTTGATCCGAGATTTGGGCCGAGATGCCGGGTTCTCTTCTACCCTGAGAAAACACTCTCTGTACTACAGGTTCCACACCCACCCTGCGTAGACTCTACCGTAGGCCTACAGGAAGCTACCAGGCTGCGTGGATCGTATCGAAGAAGGAGAGAACAACAAGCGACTCCAACACAAGCGAGTCATCTTGGGCAGCCATCATTATCTGTTAAAGAGCTCTGTCCCCACGGATCATCATTACGAGCCACATTAGAACTACTTTGATTAAACTCCCCTAATCCTTAACAGACAGCTGCAGCCCATTCACAGCTGCCTGCATGGCTAATCTCCCCGGCACTAAATACAGCCGAGACAATGGGCAACAAATGACAACTTATACAGAGGGATGGAGAAATATAAAGGAGAGGAGAAACAAAGGGAGAAGAAGAGAGGAGGCGGAGGGAAGCGCTGTTTTGCATCAAAGCCCGAGGTAAACAGTGATGAAGGGATGGTTAGACTGGAGATGCCAGGAGATGTTCTCTCTGTAAACATCATGAGATGAAAATGAGAGGAGAGAGGGGGAGAGAGAGGGAGAGGTAGAGGTAATGGGAGAGGGAGAGGGGAGGGAGAGGGGGAGGAAGAGGGCGAGATGGAGGGAAAGGGGGTGAGAAAGATAGAGAATGAAAGGAGAGAGGATGAGGGAGAAAGATGAGTTACAGCACATCGAGGGAACACTCGCTCTCTTTCTCTCTCTCTTTCACTGCACCAGAGACAAGACAGAAGGAAAGACGGGAGCGAGGAAGGGCAATCAAGATGAGAGTAGGAAGCGAGTGAGAGAGAGAGGGAGGGAGAGAAAAACGGAACTACTCCTCCAACTGTACAAATCACCACAGTGAGGTTATTAGGGGTGTGACATGGTAGTTACAACACTGAAAGAAAATCCCTCTGCCGTCACCACTGAGGAAAGATGGGTAGTAGGACGGGGAACTTCACAAATACCACTCTGGGTGGAGGGGTGACATGTGTGTGTGTATGAGAGTAAGAGAGAGAGGAAGACTGGAGAGAGAGTGCGTTTGACAGACAGACAGACAGACAGACAGACGACAGACAGACAGACAGACAGACAGACAGACAGACAGACAGACAGACAGACAGACAGACAGACAGACAGACAGACAGACAGACAGACAGACAGACAGACAGACAGACAGACAGACAGACAGACAGACAGACAGACAGACAGACAGAGAGACAGAGAGACAGATAGATAGATAGATAGATAGATAGATAGATAGATAGATAGATAGATAGATAGATAGATAGATAGATAGATAGATAGATAGATAGATAGATAGATAGATAGATAGATAGATAGATAGATAGATAGATAGATAGATAGATAGATAGATAGATAGATAGATAGAGGAAGGAAGAGGAAGAGGAAGAGGAAGTGAGAGATAGAGAGAGGTGGAAGGGAGTGTGATTGCTAAACAGGAAGGATGCTGGGTAATTAGTCAGGAACACAGTGGTGGTGGAGATGGAGGTGTAATAATGACAAAGGCTTGTTTGTGTTCGTTCTAACTCTGCACATCACTAATGATACTATTGTTATCCAATGGGACACAATCACTTCTTAGATCCTATTACAATCCACCATACAGTAGTTACTCTGGTCTTCCACCATTGGTTGTAGAAGGGCCCGAACTAGGAGATAGCGGGTACAAAACAGTCTTTAGCTAACATGGTGTCAACATTTTTACATCATAGTTTTCATTTATTTGATTGCGTCGATTAACAAAATGAATATTCTGTACTGTTATACACGGAACACCTTCCTAATACTGAGTAGCACCCCCTTTTACCTTCAGAACAGCCTCAGTTCATTGGGGCATGGACTCTACAAGGTGTCAAAAGCGTTCCACAGGAATGCTGGCCCATATTGTCTTCAATGCTTCCCAAATTTGTGTCAAGTTGGTTGGACGTCCTTTGGGTGGTGGACCATTCTTGAAACACACGGGAAACTGTTAAGCGTGAAAACTCTGCAGTGTTGCAGTTCTTGAAACACTCAAACCGGTACTCCTGGCACCTACTACCATACGCTGGTTAAAGGCTCTTAAATCTTTTGTCTTGCCCATCCACCCTCTGAATGGCACACATACACAACCCATGTCTCAATTGTCTCAAGTCTTAAAAATCCTTCTTTAACCTGTTTCCTTCCTTTCATCTACACTGATTGAAGTGGATTTAACAGTAGACATCAATAAGGGATTGCAGCTTTCACCTGGACAATCTATGTCACGGAAAGAGCAGGTATTCCTACTGTTTTGTTACACTCAGAGTGTTTCTCAATATGTATAAAACCGTACTCCACAGTCTCATGCTCTGAGTGCATTCTCCGGAGAATGTATAAAACATTCAATTTGAGAAACAGTCCTATATTACTGTATTACCTCACATTGCACCTCCCCATTCACTGAACCTTCTTCCAGCCAGGCCAATGGCAATAGAGACGAAACAAGATACACACAAAGCAAACGTTTTACTTCATAACTATCAGCTAGCTGTACGTGAATTGTAATAAGATAGCTAACCAGATAGTTTAAAAGGCAAAAATTACCTAAAACTAATGTTATGCAAGGTAGATGTCAATTCTTCATGGGTAGCTAGCTACCAATTCTTTGTGGCTAGTTAGCTAGCTAACAGTAGTAGGCTAGCCAGTTTGCGCTATTGGCTGGCAATCTACACACACTACAGTGGCTATTGTAGGCAGGTAAACATGCCAAAGTTAACACAAAATGTATTTATTAACGTTTTCAAGATAAAATATTGTAGTCAGGCAACATATGAGATGTGAATGGGCAACATTTCATTCCAAAGTCTGAGTTTATTTTCTCTTGCTTCAGCTCAATAATAATAATTGATTTCAATAAATTGCGTTGTTTTTTTCAGTAGTTGTGTCATATTTACTTGTATCGATGCGCGGTTCGAAATGTGTACTCGCGGAGTACGCATCCCGAGAAGTGCCCTCCGTTTTCCGTTTCGTATACTTTGATTTGGACTCATGCTCCTGATAGGCCTGATAGGTGCAGTACTACAAGACACGTGTAACGCTGCTACATGTTGGTACATATCTGGAAAATGCAGAGCCTATTTCCACTGCCGTGTAGTGATGCCATAATGAATCGTGAACATGCTAACACCAAACACGCTTCTGGCTAATGAGGCCAAATGAACTGGAGAATATTCACTCTCTGTTGAGGTCTCGTCTGCTGCTACAGCGTCATCTCTGATGCTTTGAACCTCTTCTTTTCATCTCTTTATATCTCTCTTCTCTCTCTCTTCCTCCCCCAATCACTCACTTTTACTTTCTTGGTTTCTCTCTCTCTCTCTCTTTCTCTCTCTCTCTCCCTCAATTCAATTGGCATGACGTGACAATGTACATTGGAGATGTACAATATTAAAATAATTCATAATAATAATCAATATTGTCAAGGGACAACAGTAGCAACAATAGCCAAGGGTCAAAATGACCCTACACTGAACAATAACAATAAGAATAGAGGACATGTGCAGGTTGGTCATTTATCATATGGCAGGCAGCAACGTAGTTCCCTGCCAACCCACAGCTCTATGGGTCCTCCCCCAACAGGACGGGTAGCCTATCCTCATCAGAGAGGTCTTTGAAACATTGAATAAGGGTTTCAAATTTGGGGAAATGGCATTCTCTAATTGTTTTATATTTTATATTCTCTCTCTCTCTAAAAAGCACGATAGTAGCTCAATTCTGGAGTCCTATATCTAAATGAACCACACATAAATCCCAAACCCACTGATTTACACCAGATTCACTAGCAGTGGTTATAGCGTTGGCTGGAGGATTATGTTGGCTGGTGTTGGATGGAGAACTGCAGGACACCGAGCAGCTGATGAGAAAGCTCATCCCTACATGGACACACTGTTGGTGTGTGTGGGCAGTGCCGGGGTCAGCCTGACAGGCACAGTGACTCACCCGCACCACACACACACACACACACACACACACACACACACACACACACACACACACACACACACACACACACACACACACACACACACACACACACACACACACACACACACACACACACACACACACACACACACACACACACGTGCGGGCGCGCACACACACATTCAGTAAGAAGTATGCATGCACAGACGTTCACACGTGTGCACACACACACACACACAAACGTGTGGGCGCAGACACACGTACTGTACACAAAAGCACGCACAAACACACATGCACACACACTCACACCATTGTCTTTACAAGCAATATTGAACAATAAAACTGAAACACCACAGAGCTTTATCTGCGTGTCTCCACATCACATTGCGAGAGTGTATTGTTTAACCTTGAGGAGTACAGTTGGGCCAACATCCTCTCTGCACTTGGATAAAGTCACATCAGCTATGTCTGTCTACTCAAGAGAATTCGCATTCCCCGGCCCAGCAGTGGGCCGAGGGGGGCTGTTTCTCCACACGGGGGTCAGCAGGGAAGTAAAAACAACATGCTAATCCAGACGCACCCCGGTCACTCTCGCCCCATTCCTCTCTTTCTCCCTGGTCCCTGCAATCACGAAAATGATCACTATCACGGCAGACCAGTAGGACTCGGGCCGCTTGTCGCTCGCCACTTCTTCCAAACAGTATCAGTCAAGGCTGATTTGCATAATAACAGCTCATCATTCAAAGGCCTTTTGTTTGCGCTGGGAACAGAAAACTGTCAAGATGTCACCCTCCTCTCCTCTTCAGAGCCCGGGGTCTGGGCATGCAGGGATGTAAACAAGAACCAGGGGGGGTGGGAGGCTAATTGTGGACTGTGACACTTGGTGGCCGTGGTTCGAGAGAGAGAGAGAGAAATGGAGGGAGAGAAAAACAGAGAAAGAGAGAGAGAGAGGTGAGAGACGCAGCAAATTCCAATCTTCCACGTGCGTCATCCCGCAGTCAAGAGCCCACTTTTCTCCCCAGTTTTCAGACCCCAGAATCAGTGGAGATGGACATGCTGATCTGAGTCCTGGGCAGAGTGGATAGAATGAGTTTGACATGGGGAAATGATGATTCTCTTACTCAAAATAATCATCATTGTTTTCTCTGTGGCCTCCATGTTGGTTTAAAACGTTTAACTCTCAAACAATTCTGCTTTAACTTGAAGTTTTTCATCTTTGGAACTGTGTGAAACTTCAAACTAATGTCCTTGATAAGAGGGTTGCAACCCTTTGAGACTGCTCGCAGGTAGCACTATGGGGCAGATGTGTGTGTGTGTGTGTGTCTGAAACCAACCCCAGGTTCTCTACCTTTTAGTGTTTCCCCCTCTCCTCTCCTCTCCTCCTGAGGAGGGTGGTTGGCTTCCACCTCCTGTCTAAAGACCTGTGTGTGTCTGGAGGTCTCCAGATCGCGTTGCACTCACGTGGTCTGACATCAAAGGGCCGTGACGTGCCTCTTTGTTTACCCTCCTTAGCAGGCGCTCATTACGAAAACATCCAAAATAAGCCGTGTGGCGAAGGCAGGGTAAATTAATGATCTCCCCGTGTCATGGGTGCCCCCTGCGAACTGTGCCAGGCCATCCGGCGTCACGTGAGTAGGCACACACCTCTTCCCCACACCACACACACCCCAGCGCATGTAGGGCTCATGGCCGCTAACGACCGCTCAATTAGGG
Organism: Salmo salar; assembly: GCF_965601325.2. Taxonomy (NCBI): domain Eukaryota; kingdom Metazoa; phylum Chordata; class Actinopteri; order Salmoniformes; family Salmonidae; genus Salmo; species Salmo salar. The sequence continues at coordinate 75,349,579 of NC_138306.1, forward strand.
GAAATTAAGAAACCGCTGTGAGGTCAAAGCTGAACTCATTAGTGACTGGAGGGAAGGAAGAGGAGTGTCACACTGGATTAATCCCTGAAGAACAGGATCGGCATCCAAGCAGGTCAACATCCTACCGAGCCTTTCGTTTTCATGGTAATGATGGTAATGATGGATAGGCTATGGGTCCTACTGATGCTGGGGATAGTAGTAGGATTACGTGGCCAGTGCTGTAGGACTCTGTCTTCAGATCCTACTTGACTTTGATTGGATCTGATTGCGTTTAGCAAGAGTACATTAATAATGTCTCCTTCGCTAACACTTTACAGTAGAATCATATGGAATAGTGTATTGAAGACCATCTTCAGGTGACTCCACTGTGTACTGTAGGTCCAACTGATAATAATCATCTCAGAGAAGCAAGTTGCAGTGGTGAAAAAAGTACCTAATTGTCATACTTGAGTAAAAGTAAAGATACCTTAATAGAATTACTTTTTTTAATGTAACCTTTATTTAACTGGGCAAGTCAGTTAAGAACAAATTCTTATTTACTGTGACAGCCTACCGGGGAACAGTGGGTTAACTGCCTTGTTCAGGGGCAGAATGACAGATTTTTACCTTGTCAGCTCGAGGATTCGATCCAGAAACATTTTGGTTACTGGCCCAATGCTCTAACCACTAAGCTACCTGCCACCCCTTGAAAAATGCCTCAAGTAAAAGTGAAAGTCACCCAGTAAAATACTACCTGAGTAAAAGTCTAAAAGTATTGGGTTTTAAATATAGTTAAGAATCAAAAGTAAATGTAATTGCTCAAATATTCTCAAGTATCAGAAGTAAAAGTAAAAGTATAATTAATTTCAAATTCCTTATATTAATAAAACCAGGGGCACACTCCAAAACCCAGACATCATTTACAAACAAAGCATTTGTGTTTAGTGAATCCTCCGGATCTGCCGAAGTCGGTCCCACTCCTAGTTCGGGCGGCGTTCAGCGGTCGACGTCACCGGCCTTCTAGCCACCGCCGATCCACCTTTCATTTTCCATTGCTTTTGTCTTGTCTTCCCTCACACCTGTTTTCAATTCCATCAATTACATGTTGTGTATTTAACCCACTGTTCCCCCCATGTCCTTGTCCGGAATTGTTGATTGTTAGAGTTTGTGCACGTTATGTCTGGCGTGCGAAGGGTTTTGTCCCATTGAATTTATTTATTGTTTTTGTTCACTGTGATTTTTATTATTAAAATGCACCGTTGTAACACAGTCTTTGCTCTCCTGCGCCTGACTTCTCTGCCGCCAGTACGCATGCATTACAGGATTCTGGACCAAACCTATGGAGTCAGCAGGAGCAGGAACCCCGGGTATAGGGGTGGAGGAGCACGTCCGGGAGCATGCAGCAATGCTCCACCATCTTGGCACTGCCATGGACGACGTTGTCCAGACAATCGACCGCTGGGAGAGACAGGAATTTCTCCCAGCGCCTCCACCAGCACAACCGGGGTCTCCACTAAGCACTCCTCCTTCTCCTGGTCCCAGTGGGATTCGCCTCTCCTTGCCCCAGAAATACGATGGGACGACTGCAAACTGCCAGGGGTTCCTATTACAACTGGACTTGTACCTGGCAACCGTCCACCCTGCTCCTTTGGGCCGTGAGAGGGTGACCGCCGGCGTCTCGTGCCTCACCGGGAAAGCCCTGGAGTGGGCCAACGCCGTGTAGAGAGAGGGAGATGTGGCGTTGGACCAGTTTGAGGAGTTCACCCACCGCTTCCAGGCAGTCTTCGACCACCCGCCCGAGGGTAGAGCGGCAGGTGAGCGCCTCTTCCATCTGAGGCAGGGGACGAGGAGCGCACAGGAGTTCGCCTTGGAGTTTCGGACCCTGGCTGCCGGCGCGGGATGGAACGACAGGGCCCTGATCGACTATTATTGCTGCAGTCTGCGTGAGGACATCCGTCGGGAATTGGTCTGCAGAGACACCACCCTCACGTTCGACCAGCTGGTGGACCTGTCCATCCGGCTAGACAACCTGCTGGCTACCCACGGACGTTCAGATTGGGGTCTGTTGGTTCCATCCCCACGCACCCCCTCTCCAATACCCATGGAGCTGGGAGGGGCGGTGCGCAGGGAGACCGGAGGGGGTTCCAGCTCGTGCACCATCTGTGGCCGCAGAGGTCACACTGCCGGTCGGTTCCGGGTTGGTTCCTCTAGGTATCGAGGCAGCAGGCAGGGCGCTCTGGCGTCACCCCAGGTGAGCCGGCACCATTCTCACCCAGAGCCCTTTGTTGCACATGTGTTTGTGTATGTCACTTTCCCTGAGTTTTCCACGCATTCCCAGCATAAGGCGCTCGTTGATTCATGCGCGACTGGGAATTTTATTGATAGAGCGTTCGCCCATAGTTTAGGGATCCCCATTGTTCCTGTGACTGTGCCCTTCCCCGTTCACGCGTTAGATAGTCGACCATTAGGGTCAGGGTTGATTAGGGAGGTCACCGCTCCTCTGGGCATGGTGACGCAGAGGGGTCAGAGAATTAGTCTCTTCCTTATTGACTCTCCTGAGTTTCCCGTGGTGCTAGGCCTTCCCTGGTTAGCTTGTCATAACCCCACTGTTTCTTGGCCACAGAGGGCTCTCACGGGGTGGTCGCGAGAGTGCTCGGGGAGGTGTTTAGGGGTTTCTGTTGGTGCTACTACGGTGGAGAGTCCAGACCAGGTCTCCACCGTGCGCATTCCCCCTGAATATGCCGATTTGGCTCTCGCCTTCTCCAAAAAGAAGGCGACTCAACTACCACCCCATCGACGGGGCGATTGTGCGATAAATCTCCTGGTAGATGCTGCACTTCCCAGGAGTCACGTGTATCCCCTCTCACAGGCAGAGACGGAGGCTATGGAAACATATGTCTCCGAATCCCTGCGTCAGGGGTACATTAGGTCCATCACTTCACCAGCATCCTAGAGTTTATTTTTTGTGAAGAATGAGGGAGGTCTGCGCCTGTGTATTGACTATCGGGGTCTGAACCAGATCACTGTGAGGTATAGTTACCCACTACCGCTCATAGCCACGGCAATTGAGTCAATACACGGGGCGCGCTTCTTCACCAAACTAGATCTCAGGAGCACTTACAACCTGGTGCGTATCCGGGAGGGAGATAAGTGGAAGACGGCTTTCAGTACCACCTCAGGGCACTATGAGTACCTCATCATGCCGTAAGGGTTGATGAATGTGCCATCAGTCTTCCAAGCCTTTGTAGACAAGATTTTCAGGGGACTGCACGGGCAGGGTGTAGTGGTATATATTGATGACATTTTGATATACTCCGCTACACGCGCCGAGCATGTGTCCTTGGTGCGCAGGGTGCTTGGTCGCCTGTTGGAGCATGACCTGTAAGGCTGAGAAATGCCTGTTCTTCCAGCAGGCCGTCTCCTTCCTAGGGTATCGCATTTCCACCTCAGGGGTGGAGATGGAGAGTGACCGCATTTCAGCCGTGCGTAATTGGTCGACTCCCACCACGGTAAAGGAGGTGCAGCGGTTCTTAGGGTTTGCCAACTACTACTGGAGGTTTATCCGGGGTTTTGGCCAGGTAGCGGCTCCCATTACCTCACTGCTGAAGGGGGGCCCGGTACGCTTGCAGTGGTCAGCTGAGGCGTACAGGACTTTTATTCACCTGATGGCTCTGTTTACCTCGGCTCCCGTGCTGGCCCATCCGGATCCCTCTTTGGCGTTTATAGTGGAGGTGGATGCGTCCGAGGCTGGGATAGGAGCTCTCTCAGCGCTTGGGTACGCCACCGAAGCTCCGCCCATGTGCCTTCTTCTCGAAGAAGCTCAGCCCGGCGGAGCAAAACTATGACGTGGGGGACCGGGAGCTGTTGGCTGTCGTCAAGGCCTTGAAGGCGTGGAGACATTGGCTTGAGGGGGCTAGACACCCTTTTCTCATCTGGACTGACCACCGTAATCTGGAGTACGTCCGGGCGACGAGGAGACTGAACCCTGGCCAGGCAAGGTGGGCCATGATTTTCACCCGTTTTGTGTTTACCCTTTCCTACAGACCAGGCTCCCATAACGTGATGGCAGACGCATTGTCTCGGCTCTATGACACAGCGGAGCGGCCCATGGATCCCACTCCCATACTCCCCGCCTCCTGCCTGGTGGCACCGGTAGTGTGAGAGCTGGACACGGACATTGAGCAGGCGTAATGTGCAAAGCCCGCTCCCGTCCAGTGTCCCGCTGGGCATCTGTATGTCCCGTCTGCTGTTCGTGACCGGTTGATCTTTTGGGCCCACACGTCACCCTCCTCTGGTCATCCTGGTATCGGTCGGACAGTGCGCTGTTTGAGCGGGAGATACGGGTGGCCTACCTTGGCTAAGGACATGAGGGTTTATGTTTCCTCATGCTCGGTGTGCGCCCAGTGTAAGGCTCCTAGGCACCTGCCCAGAGGTAAGCTACACCCCTTACCCGTTCCACAATGGCCTTGGTCGCACCTGTCGGTAGATTTTCTGACCGATCTTCCACTCTCACAGGGTAACACCGCGATCCTGGTTGTTGTGGATCATTTTTCTAAGTCCTGTCCTCTTCTCCCTCTGCCCAGTCTCCCTATTACCCTACAGACTGCGGAGGCCTTGTTTACGCATGTCTTCCGGCACTACAGGGTTCCTGAGGATATAGTGTCTGATCGAGGTCCCCAGTTCACGTCTAGGGTCTGGAAGGCGTTCATGGAACATCTGGGGGACTCGATCAGCCTTACTTCAGGGTTTCACCCCGAGAGTAATGGGCAGGTGGAGAGAGTAAACCAGGATATGGGCAGGTCCGGCCGGGGGACTGGGCGGCGTTCGTGCCCTGGGTTGCGATGGCACAGAACTCGCTTCACCACTCCTCCACTAACCTCTCTCCCTTCCAGTGCGTACTGGGGTACCAGCCGGTTCTGGCGCCTTGGCATCAGAGTCAGACCGAGGTTCCTGCGGTGGACAACTGGTTCAGACGCGTGGAAGAGACATGGAAAGCTGCCCGTGTTCACCTTCAGCAGGCTGTGATGCGCCAAAAGGAGAACGCAGATCTCCACCGAAGTGAGGCCCCGGTCTGGCTCTCGACCCTAAACCTGCCCCTCCGCCTACCCTGCCGGAAGCTGGGTCCGCGGTTTGTGGGGCCATTTAAAGTCCTGAGGAGAGTGAACAAGGTTTGTTATAGGTTACAACTTCCACCCGATTACCGTATTAACCCCTCGTTCCATGTGTCTCTCCTCAGGCCGGTGGTCCGCTCCAGGATTCTGAGTTGCGCGAGGTTCCTCCGCCCCCTCTGGACGTCAGGGGGGCCCCGGCGTACTCCGGCGTACTCCGTTCGTCTCCATACTGGATTCGAGGCGCCTTCAGTATCTCGTGGAGTGGGAGGGGTACGGTCCGGAGGAGAGGTGCTGGGTTCCGGTCGAGGACGTGTGGGTCCCTTCAATGCTGCAGTAGTTCCACAGTCTTCGTCTGCATCGTCCTGCGCCTCACCCTCCGGGTCGTCCCCGAGGCCGGTGTTGGTCCCCGAGGCCGGTGTTGGCGGTGTTATGTCTGGCGTGCGAAAGGTTTTGTCCCATTGTATTTATTTGCTGTTTTTGGTCACTGTGATTTTTATTATTAAACTGCACCGTTGTAACACAGTCTTTGCTCTCCTGCGCCTGACTTCTCTGCCGCCAGTACGCACGCATTACAGGATCAGAGATAGTAGGGATGACCAGGGATGTTCTCTTGATAAGTGCCTGAATTGGACCATATTCCCATCCTGCTAAGCATTCAACATGTAACGAGTACTTTTGGGTGTCAAGGAAAATGTATGAAGAAAAAAGTACATTATTTTCTCTAGGAATGTAGTGAAGTAAAAGTATAAATAGTAAAGTAAAGTACAGATTCCCCCCAAAACTACTTATGTAGTACTTTAAAGTATTTTTACTTTAGTGTACAGGTTTCTACCATGTATAATCTCATGTGTACAAAGTGAAATTGTCACTCCAAGTCAAAGCACTTGGTGGAGTCATTATCATAGAACAACACAATAACATACAGGACATGTTGTGAGTACAGATTTACCAAGCACATCATGTAAAGGTTTTCATTTGGAAATGAATTACTAATCTAATGTATAGCGCTTTATTAATAACTGTTATAAAGCACACACTAGTGATGCATTAATCATGTATTACTAATTAGTGTAACATTTAAACGCATGTTGTAAACCTACATTGAGTGTCTCGCACAAGACTAAGGTGCCAAGCGATCACTGTACTAATTAGTTTGCAATTATGTTTAATAACTTCTCTGGAAGCCAATCTTCTTACAGTCGGGGAGCAGAGGCAGGCTGTCTGATGCAAATACCGTACAGCCTAGAAAAGAAGGTACTCCACTGTACACACACAGGAGAGGAGGACTTCTGAGAAAGAAATATTCTTTGACAGCCAATACTACTTCAAAGGTACAAAAGTGAGGATCTGATTGATGATGATTTTAGGCCAATAAAATATTTCACATTCTGAAATATTCCCGAGTGTGAGGGAGAGAGAAGAACATATGCTAAGTGGAATATGACTAGAATATATGTATCCCTCTAACTGACACATGTTTAATACAGGCCTGCAGGAATATCAGACAACAGGAGAGATAACAGGAGAGGAGAGACAACAGGGGAAACAACAGGAGAGGAGAGACAACAGGGGAGACAACAGGAGAGGAGAGACAAGAGGAGCGGAGAGACAACAGGAGAGACACCAGGAGAGACAACAGGGGAGACAACAGGAGAGACAACAGGAGAGACAACAGGAGAGACAACAGGGAAAACAACAGGAGACAAGAAGAGAGGCAACAGGGCAAACAACAGGAGACAACAGGAGAGACAACAGGAGAGGAGAGACAACAGGGGAGACAACAGGAGAGGAGAGACAACAGGGGAGACAACAGGGCAAACAACAGGGGACAACAGGAGAGACAACAGGAGAGGAGAGACAACAGGGGAGACAACAGGAGAGGAGAGACAACAGGGGAAACAACAGGAGAGGAGAGACAACAGGGGAAACAACAGGAGAGGAGAGACAACAGGGGAAACAACAGGAGAGGATAGACAACAGGGGAGACAACAGGAGAGGAGAGACAACAGGGGAGACAACAGGGCAAACAACAGGAGACAACAGGAGAGACAACAGGAGAGGAGAGACAACAGGGGAGACAACAGGAGAGGAGAGACAACAGGGGAACAACAGGAGAGGAGAGACAACAGGGGAAACAACAGGAGAGGAGAGACAACAGGGCAAACAACAGGAGACAACAGGGGAGACAACAGGAGAGGAGAGACAACAGGGGAGACAACAGGGCAAACAACAGGAGACAACAGGAGAGACAACAGGAGAGGAGAGACAACAGGGGAGACAACAGGAGAGGAGAGACAACAGGGGAAACAACAGGAGAGGAGAGACAACAGGGCAAACAACAGGAGACAACAGGGGAGACAACAGGAGAGGAGAGACAACAGGGGAGACAACAGGGCAAACAACAGGAGACAACAGGAGAGGAGAGACAACAGGAGAGACAACAGGGCAAACAACAGGAGACAACAGGAGAGACAACAGGAGATGATAGACAACAGGGGAGACAACAGGAGAGACAACAGGAGATGATAGACAACAGGGGAGACAACAAGAGAGGAGAGACAAGAGGAGTGGAGAGACAACAGGAGAGACACCAGGAGAGACAACAGGAGAGGAGAGACAACAGGGCAAACAACAGGAGACAACAGGAGAGACAACAGGAGATGATAGACAACAAGGGAGACAACAGGAGAGGAGAGACAAGAGGAGCGGAGAGACAACAGGAGAGACACCAGGGGAGACAACAGGAGAGAAGAGACAACAGGTCAAACAACAGGAGACAACAGGAGAGACAACAGGAGATGATAGACAACAGGGGAGACAACAGGAGAGACAACAGGAGAGGAGAGACAAGAGGAGTGGAGAGACAACAGGAGAGACACCAGGAGAGACATCAGGGGAGACAACAGGGGAAACATCAGGAGAGACAACAGGGGAAACAACAGGAGAGGAGAGACAACAGGGGAGACAACAGGAGATACAACAGGGGAGGATAGACAACAAGGGAGACAACAGGAGAGGAGAGACAAGAGGAGCAGAGAGACAACAGGAGAGACACCAGGAGAGACAACAGGGGAAACAACAGGAGAGAGACAACAGGGGAAACAACAGGAGAGACAACAGGGGAGGATAGACAACAAGGGAGACAACAGGAGAGGAGAGACAAGAGGAGCAGAGAGACAACAGGAAAGACACCAGGAAAGACAACAGGGGAGACAACAGGGGAGACAACAGGAGAGGAGAGACAACAGGGGAGACAACAGGAGAGACAACAGGAGAGACAACAGGGGAGACAACAGGAGAGACAACAGGGGAGACAACAGGGGAGACAACAGGAGAGACAACAGGGGAAACAACAGGAGAGGAGAGACAACAGGGGAGACAACAGGGGAGACAACAGGAGAGACAACAGGGGAGACAACAGGAGAGATGAGACAAGAGGAGAGGAGAGACAGCAGGAGAGACAATAGGGGAGTCAACAGGAGAGACAACAGGGGAGACAACAGGGGAGACAACAGGGGAGACAACAGGAGAGACAACAGGAGAGACAACACGAGAGACAATAGGGGAGACAACAGGAGAGGAGAGACAACAGGAGAGACAACAGGAGAGACAACAGGGGAGACAACAGGAGAGACAACAGGGGAGACAACACGAGAGACAATAGGGGAGACAACAGGAGAGGAGAGACAACAGGAGAGACAATAAGGGAGACAACAGGAGAGACAACGGGAGAGACAACAGCGGAGACAACAGCGGAGACAACAGGGGAGACAACAGGGGAGACAACACGAGAGACAATAGGGGAGACAACAGGAGAGGAGAGACAACAGGAGAGACAATAAGGGAGACAACAGGAGAGAAAACAGAAGAGACAACAGGAGAGACAACAGGAGAGACAACAGGAGAGACAATAGGGGAGACAACAGGAGAGGAGAGACAACAGGAGAGACAACAGGAGAGACAACAGGAGAGACAACAGCGGAGACAACAGGGGAAACAACAGAAGAGACAACACATTAACTGGCTAAAGCGTTGACAACTGCTATAGTGATCTCCCCTGAGTCCATGGCAACGCAGCGAGTGTCAGGCTTCCGCTGGTTCTTGGCTCGGGCCCTGGAGTCAGACTGTGTGTGTATGTGTGAGTGTGTGAGTGTGTGTTTGGGGCGGAAGGGCTGGGAGTCGTGAGGCAGTGAGTGAGCGCCGTGTGATTTGGACCAACGCCCATCACCTCTATGCTAATAAGAGTAATCAGTGCCCCCATACCAGGTACCAGTCTGATAGAACCACAGAAACATGGCACAGCCCCTACTGCCTACCCACCAGCCAACCACACTGTTTACCCACAACAACCTGGAACAACACACACACTCACAAACACACATGCACACAATGAGAGTTAATGAGCGGGAAACATGGTCAATACTGTACAATTGATCACCATTGTCCGACGACTGTGGGGTATCGATTGGGTTGCTGTTCAGTAATGGCTCATTAGACATGTCTTATAGATGTACATGAATAAACACACAATCACACCTAATGTACGCTACCACAAACAATTCAAACCGTTTCAGTATCAAAGTGATTGCTGCCTTGGTTGATTTCATCTGGAGTGCTTCTTAATACACATTCTGTTAAATCATTTAACTTTTGGCAGCGCTACTGGAGGTATCTGCATATTGTGTCATTGTCACGGCTGTTCGAATGATTGGACCAAAATACCGCGTCGGTTTCGTTCCACATATTTATTAAACGTGAAACTGAATGCAATACACTTAAATACTTGAAAACACAAAAACAACAAACCGTGACGCAGAGAAGAAAACACACTACTCAAAATATAATCCCCCGCAAAACACAAGTGGGACAAACATCAACTTAAATATGGCCTCCAATTAGAGACAACGACAACTGGCTGCCTCTAATTGGAGGTCATGCCAAACGAAAACCAACCTAGAAATACAAAACTAGAAACTAAACATAGAAATACAAAAACGGACAAACACCCCCCTGTCACGCCCTGACCTACTCTACCATAGAAAATAACAACTTACTATGGTCAGGACGTGACAGTCATTCACATTATTGTTATAGCCTAGATCAGGCCTGGGCAACTCCAGTCCTCGGGGGCCTGATTGGTGTCTCACTGACACACCTGACTTCAATAATCAACTAATCATGATCTTCAGTTAAAAATGCAATTAGTTTAAATCAGGTGTGTTTGCTAGGGATGGGGGGAAAGTGTGACACCAATCAGGTCTCTGAGGACTGGAATCTCCCAGGCCTGGCCTAGATCAACCTTTAAGGCTGGTTTATAGTCTGTCTATCGACATGTCTGTAGACAATTGTCGCAGCGACGTCAACATTCTACTGCCGTCCGACATTGTCGTTATGAAAAAATATAAAGACAGAACAACAGCCTCTGCAGGACCTCAGCAGCCCAGCGCTCCAGATAGCATACCGTCTCTATTTTAACACCAATAAACCCATCCCTTTAAAAAATGAATTCAGTAAATGTCAACGTAAAAAGCCAGGCAACTAAAAGCAATTTTCGGAACAATGTTTTGGTTTGTTGCTAGTTAGCGAGTTGGCTAGCCAGTTGAAATAATGAACAGAGTATAGCCGACAACATCTTCATTTTAGCTACTTTTTATTCATTATTACAGAAAAACAGACCCACAACACCAGGTAATGGGGAGCGTACAGAAAACAGCTGACAGTTGTGAGTGTGACTAAATAAAACTAGGTCATTCTATCTGAGAATTATAAAAGTCCTGCATCATCTTGTCACAGGACGATATGGTCTGGTTGCTGTGGCAGTCCGGTAACCACGACAACGGACGTTGAGACAGTCGCAGAGACTTAACATTTTCTCATGTCTGTGCGACAAGGAAACTGACAGGCTCAGCGACAGTCTCCAAACATTCCACCTGAGTATAAATGAAATGTTGTTTTGACCGGCATACCTGTCGATAGACAACGTATAAACCAGCCTTTTCATGGAACGTCTCTGCACTTCACTGGATTAGAAAAAAACTCTGATTTGTTTTCTGAGAAAATACATTAACGAGAAACTGCAAGCTTGGGAAAAGTGGAATAACTCTAAGAGCCCACAGCAAATTGCTGGCTTTGTTGCACCGGTCAGCATGGGCAGTTTAGTGGGGGCTGTTAGGTGTTAGTGTCTGGGAGGGATTATGAACCATGGAGACCCCAACCTCTTATGACAGGCAGTGGGGCAGACAGACAGACAGACAGACACAGAAACCGACAACCACAGACAGACAGACAGACAGACAGACAGACAGACAGACAGACAGACAGACAGACAGACAGACAGACAGACAGACAGACAGACAGACAGACAGACAGACAGACAGACAGACAGACAGACAGACAGACAGACAGACAGACAGACAGACAGACAGACAGACAGACAGAAAGAATGGCAGGTTAATTCTCACATCAGCTCTCTGACAGACAGACAGACAGACAGACAGACAGACAGACAGACAGAGTCCTGTTAGTTGCGGGCAGACAGGCGTCTACAACTTCCAGGGTCTGAACACTGCTCCTATAGAAAACAGGCCCTGAGGTGATTCCTGGCCAGACCACTGCTTCCTGAGGCCCAGTCACATGAAAATATACCCCCTACCACCACTCTGCAGGCCTGCCTGGAAACCAACCCAGCCTCCCAGCCTGCCGTCTGTCCGGAGGAAGCACACCACCAACTCTCACAGGACTGTCTGTCTGTCTGTCTGTCTGTCTGTCTGTCTGTCTGTCTGTCTGTCTGTCTGTCTGTCTGTCTGTCTGTCTGTCTGTCTGTCTGTCTGTCTGTCTGTCTGTCTGTCTGTCTGTCTGTCTGTCTGTCTGTCTGTCTGTCTGTCTGTCTGTCTCTCTCTCTCTCTCTCTCTCTCTCTCTCTCTCTCTCTCTCTCTCTCTCGCTCAGTGTGGGCAGTTTGTGTGCTGTGCTCTGCTCACCAGGGAGAGATGAGGGGGTGGATGGAAGCTAGAGGACTGGGTGAGCTGGTTTCGGACGTTGGCGGGGGAAGCCAGCCTGGCCCTGCTCTGCCCTGGACGACTGGGCACCTTTGTCTCTGTGGAGTCCTGAACTCCAAGCAGCGGTTTCACTCACAACAACCACAACAACATCACCAACATCAACACCACCACAACCATCTCTCCCACCAGCACCAGTCTTGCTGTATCCTACACAGAGGTTACTGAGCAAGCCCACCGTCACAGTATCCAGTCTTGCTGTATCCTACACAGAGGTTACTGAGCAAGCCCACCGTCACAGTATCCAGTCTTGCTGTATCCTACACAGAGGTTACTGAGCAAGCCCACCGTCACAGTATCCAGTCTTGCTGTATCCTACACAGAGGTTACTGTGCAAGCCCACCGTCACAGTATCCAGTCTTGCTGTATCCTACACAGAGGTTACTGAGAAAGCCCACCGCCACAGTATCCAGTCTTGCTGTATCCTACACAGAGGTTACTGAGCAAGCCCACCGCCACAGTATCCAGTCTTGCTGTATCCTACACAGAGGTTACTGAGAAAACCCACCGCCACAGTATGCAGTCTTGCTGTATCCTACACAGAGGTTACTGAGAAAGCCCACCGCCACAGTATCCAGTCTTGCTGTATCCTACACAGAGGTTACTGAGCAAGCCCACCGTCACAGTATCCAGTCTTGCTGTATCCTACACAGAGGTTACTGAGAAAGCCCACCGCCACAGTATGCAGTCTTGCTGTATCCTACACAGAGGTTACTGAGCAAGCCCACCGTCACAGTATCCAGTCTTGCTGTATCCTACACAGAGGTTACTGAGAAAGCCCACCGCCACAGTATGCAGTCTTGCTGTATCCTACACAGAGGTTACTGAGAAAGCCCACCGCCATAGTATGCAGTCTTGCTGTATCCTACACAGAGGTTACTGAGAAAGCCCACCGCCACAGTATGCAGTCTTGCTGTATCCTTCACAGAGGTTACTGAGAAAGCCCACCGTCACAGTATCCAGTCTTGCTGTATCCTACACAGAGGTTACTGAGAAAGCCCACCGTCACAGTATCCAGTCTTGCTGTATCCTACACAGAGGTTACTGAGCAAGCCCACCGCCACAGTATGCAGTCTTACTGTATCCTACACAGAGGTTACTGAGAAAGCCCACCGCCACAGTATGCAGTCTTGCTGTATCCTACACAGAGGTTACTGAGAAAGCCCACCGCCACAGTATGCAGTCTTGCTATCAAAGCAGCGGAGAACAACAGCGAATCTTTGACTTTCAGACAAACATCTCGCTGCCGCAAGTCAGGGCCTTGGTGTGAGGCTAGCTGTCAAGCTCCCTCCAATTGTCCCCGGGCCCTGTGTGACGGCTGTGTGACGCCCACAGACACCAATATAGTTATTATGGGTGATAGTGGACTCGGAAAGTCGTGGAGGCGGCTGTGTCCAGACGTCAGTCACAAAGAGAGTGAGAGAGAGAGGAGAAGAGGAGGGCGGATCAATCAGGAGATGTCTGATTAACTGGACAGAGAGGACGAATATTTATGTTGATTCATTCCTTCTCTCGCTGTTCCAAACCACACATCTAGAGGAGGAACCAATTCCAGAGCAGGCAGATTGACTGTCAGTCAAAGACGGAAAGGCAGCAACGTGATCGAGGAATTGTATACACAGACAAACACATTAACAAGCAGGTCCTATTGCGGTAATCACAGTAATACAGAACTCCAATGACAGGCAGTGGATGTGGAATAGCACATTGGGCCCCAAGGTTGACAGAACAGGAAACAAGCAAAGAGATTCGGGTTTTCAGTTACACTAAGGTACTCATTTTCAGAGGTGAGATGGCTACGACACGGGAGAGTGGGGGTAATTTCCCGCCATCAAGTCTGTGTTTAATTTTCCTCTTTTCCCTTTCTCTCCCGTTGAGGGACAGGGCATCAGCCCGTTGGGGTGGATGTCTGGATGTCGGAAGGATGTAATTGAGGTTAACATCTCGACTGATTGTAGAACGTCCATCGGGGGAAGGCATCTCCACCTCCACCCATTACGGATGCCCTGTAAATTCATCCCACTTTCAGGCGTCGACATGTGACGGCTGAGCCAACGGCTGAGCCTAAGTGTCCATACTCCCTCCTGCAGATCAGAATCCCATTTCAAGGTCTCACATTTGTGGGAAACAGAACACAACTTAATGATATGAGAGATCCAGGTGTGTGTGTGTCCGACTGGGATTGAACCTGTGGTCATCTGCAAGCCACAAGACTATAGCCCATTGAGCTAAAGCCTAGGCATTAGCTTGGGCAGCAAAAACAGGTCTTCAGGTCTCAGGCTCACCACATGATCGTGGTTCAAACTACCTCCGTTACGATGTGTGCGTAGGAGTACATGTCTGGACGGTGAAAAAAACGAACCCTGAGTACTGTACACAGCTGGTGTTACAATAGTCCACATCCCCTTCACCTAAGTGTTTACTTTCAACCATCATGACACAGTGTGTGCCCCACCCCCAGGTATCTCCATGGAGACCATGTTGTTTAGGAGGTAAACAGTGTCGCTTGCAAAGGTTTGTCAAGTCCCAAATCGATGTGGGATTGGCCAGTTGTGTTTTGAGTGGAGCTGCATAACTACAGTTTAACACCAAACTTTTCTCAGAAGTCGTAGCATACAAAATACACCCCCAGTACCAGCAGGAGTTTATTCTGGTCAGGAACACAACAGGACAACAACATTAACAACAAAAGGACAACACAGCTAGCCAGCTACACATTGATTCCTCCGACAGAGCTCCCTCTCATTATACAAACAGCCCATTTCTATCCCCCTTGTATTCAATCTGAAATAAACAAACAGATGCTATTCTTGACTACACAGGCTCTGTTAGCTGGTTAGACGAGGTACTGCGCAGGTCTAGACCAGCCCTTTTTTCTATTTGCTGAGGTTTTCCTCAGGAATCAAATGGCGTCAGTATATCTGTAGATATGCTAATGCGGTAAAGGTGAGGATCAGAAAGGACTGCTGCAGTCCCGAAGGCAATGATTGTGTTGTGGAAGGAGCCACAGTAATCGGGACAGACACACATGCTCACATTCTCCACCATATAAATTCAGAATACTAATGCCCCCACCTCTGTCTCTTTCTCTCTCTCTCTCTCTCTCTCTCTCTCTCTCTCTCTCTCTCTCTCTATCGCTCTGTATCTTTCTCTCTCTCTCTCTCTCTCTCTCTCTCTCTCTCTCTCTCTCTCTCTCTCGCTCTGTATCTTTCTATCTCTCTCTCTCGCTCTCTCGCTCTCTCTCTTTCTCTCGCTCTCTCGCTCTGTCTCTCTCTCTCTTTTCTCTGTCTCTGTCTCTGTCTCTGTCTCTCTCACACACACATACGCACACACAAACAGACGCACGCACGCATGCACACGCACAAGCACACACACACACACACACACACACACACACACACACACACACCACACACACACACACACACACATCACACACACACACACACACACACACACACACACACACACACACACACACACACACACACACACCCTCACTCCTCACGCACACATCCTCTCTGGATCAGCAGGAGTCCAAATCAAGCTGATTTTTCTCTTTGGTTTTGAGGGAGAGAGCTGCTCAGATTGGATTTCACAAAGTCAGAGAGGAGCGACCAGTGGGAGGTGGTGGGAGACGAGGGGATGTTTTGCATATTATAATGTGGAAAATAGGAAGCAGGGGAGTGAAAGTAATCTCTCCCTCACACACACACACTGAAACACACACACACACACACACACAAACACACACACTACTACACTACTGTCTCCTACAGGACATACACATCTTGTCCACATCAACTCCCGTTAGGTCAATATCAGCAGAGGATATTATGTCTGAGCTAGTGAAAGCATAAAGAAAACAACCGTCTTTGATTATTATGGAAAAAACAAGTATGGTTCACGTTTCTCCGTATTCCGCTTTCAAACACGCTCAATATTTTGTGCAGGTGAGAAGATAATGGGACGATGTTTCATCCTTTTTTACCACATTTGCTCAAATTCCGCACACCTGACAGACACACCCCAGAGTGTAATCAGGAGTGTGTGTGTGTTTGTGTGTATGTTGTGATTTCCACAGCGGGCTAACAGCAGCATCCGTGGTGTGATAGGCTGACCACGGAGGCAGCGTGGTGCTTTAATTTGTTCTGCCTGCTGCAGAAGTTGGCTAATGCAACACACCTGCTATCTCCACACTATCATTAACCTCAGCCTCAGTCGCCTGGCGAAAAGGTCAGGGATAAACAGAGATCAGCCACAGAGGAGAGAGAGAGAGAGAGAGAGAGAGTGAGAGTGAGAGAGAGTGAGAGAGAGAGATCTGGCAAACTCCCAGTCCTGATGAGCAATAATGTAAGGCTGATGAGTAGGAGTGGGCTGCCCGGGTGGAGAGAGATGCATGATGGGAACGGAGAAAGAGAGCAACACTTCACACTCGCAGGGCGTCTGTCTTTGATCTGATCAAACAAACATAGAAACCAGCAGAGATTACAGACACATTTACTCCAGTCTACAGTACTGTATGTACAAGGTCTTGGTACACTTCTACTGTGTGTCCAGTTTTAGCATGCAGGCCCTGTCTAAAGATTTATAACTACAGGTCCCTTCTGACAAAACAGTGGTAAAATGGGAATTATTCTTGGTTGAAGTAAACAAATTAGTATGTTGGATGAAATCATTTTTGAATTGTATAAATTTCAGTGGTATATATTGTGATGCACCAAACTCTGGATAATCAAAGAGAATAGCCATTGATGTACAGGTCAGGCATGACTTCCAAAAGCATAGTTTAACAGATATAGTGAGGACTGTGATGACTTCATCAGGATGTCCCAGAGTTCCCTCAGGGCTACCTCTTTACAACAACTCACACATGACAAATGGCAGAGCTTCTCACGTTGCAACGCAACATGTTATTAGTGCTGAGCGATTAGTGGTTTTTGAGGTCGGTTCGGTTTCGATTCGAAAAAATAATCATGGTTTTCGATTTCGATAATTTTATAAAACATTAAATGCATTCTACTGCCAAAACATAAAAAATATTCCATTGTCTCTGTCAGGTCCACATAGAAAAATTACTATTAAATAATAAAACATTTTAGTTGTGTATATTACATTGTTTTATTTGATGAATTTATAATTTGTCATTACTTGGTCATCGTCTCATCTCATCTCTGCTCAGGCAGCCAGCCAGCCAGCCAGCCAGCCAGCCAGCCAGCCAGCCAGCCAGCCAGCCAGCCAGCCAGCCAGCCAGCCAGCCAGCCATCTATTGTCATCTCTGTTGTCCCCATACTGTACTGTCTTTAGTCATCCTATTTATATAGGCTAGCCTGCCTAAGTATGCTGCAGGGCTGTCTGACTAAATCATTTGACTAGTTCTTCAAAGCAGAAAAGGCATACTTCCACGAATTCTCTATTCCTCTCTCTCGTCATCGTGTACATTCCTCTCTCATGCATACGGTCCGTGTGTATCTAACCTTATGTTGTATGCATACAGTGTATTAGTGGAAGTGGAGGACCATCCTCCTCAGTGAATTTTATAAAGATAACAATTGTAAAACATTTTAAAAAGTTATCCTTTTTAGATAAAACTATACTAAATATATTCATGTCACCAAATAATTGATGAAAACACACTGTTTTGCAATGAAGGTCTACAGTAGCCTGAACAGAACTCTGTAGGGTAGCACCATGGTGTAGCCGGAGGACAGCTAGCTTCTGTCCTCCTCTGGTACATTGTCTTCAATATATAAGCTAGGAGGCTCATGGTTCTCACCCCTTCCATAGACTTCCATAGTAATTATGACAACTTCCGGAGGCTGTCCTCCAACCTATCAGAGCTCTAGCATCATGAACTGACATGTTGTCCACCCAATCAAAGAATCAGAGAATAAATCTGGTACTGAAAGCATGAGCTACAGCTAGCTAGCGTTGCAGTGCATGAAATGTGGTGAGTAGTTGTCTCAAAGAGAGAGGAAGACAATAGATGAACAGTTTTGAACAAATGTATTTCTTCAAAAATGAAGGAGAAGCAAGATAGATAGAGTGCGAGAGAGAGATTTTGTATTTTTTAAACTTTCAGTTTCACTTACTTAGCTAGCAAATGCAGCTAGATAGTTTAACAAACAGAGGGATGCTATGTCATCTAGCTGGATATGACTATCCAACACAACACTGGAACTCTTCCAAGTCAAGGCAAGCTTTTGGTGTGACTAATTTATTGCCACCGGGGTCTGTTTACTGACTACTGCATGATTGTAGCGGGTTTACTAATGTGTTAGTTCTATTTGCTATGTTGACTATGATGTTACTTTAGCTAACATGGTGACATCGATGTAGGCTGTGTGTAGTGGTTATGATGTGGTTTGGCTTGAAAAGTTTTTTTTGCCTGGTCACATAGAGCTGAAGAGAAAAGGTGAGAGGAGGAGAGCGCATAGAAGGAATACAACGTGGCTTCTGTGAAAGTGAACTGTGTTTACACGTGATCGGGGGTGTATACATTCTGCCGATTCTATTGAACATTTCTTAAGTGGAAGTAAACGGAACGAAACAGGGATAAACATACCTGAATTTGTCCAATAGAAACTCTCGTTTGCAAATGTTGGACTAGTGAGTACAGCCTAGATCAGCTAGATGCAGGCAACAATGTGCAAGGCTGTATTGAATGTGTCATTGTTTGTCCATGTGTCACTGTCTGTCACCTACAAATTTTCTCTTGACCTGTGTGCACCTATGTTGTAAACTTTCATTCATAGGCTAGGTTGTAACAACCTCATGATGGGTATAGGGAAGATTAGAGTATCATGTAGTAGCCTAAACCTAACGATGTTACACTGAACTGGGTGAATGGAATATGAATGACAGTTATCCAATATGCTGTAGTAGAAATAAGGCCATGCTCATGAAAAAAATATTATCCTCCGTCATCTTATTAAAGGGTACCTACCGCCACTGAAGTGTATCCATCCCGGTCCAAGCTGGAAAAGAACAGGAGCGGTGGATTAGGGTCATTGTAGTTCATTACCAAGTTTCTGCGCTGAACTAGGTTAAATATTTGCTTAATGAAAACTACAACTCCCTTCAGCCCAGGGTCCCATATGTTGACTTAATTTCTCTCGTGAATTATTGGATTTCTCTCTACAGAAACTGCATGTTGGGCTCACAAAAAAAAACCTAAATGGAAATTCAACTAATTGAACCGACATCGGTCAATCAGTTGTTTAATAAAGAATTAATCGAAATTTACAGAATGGTTACTTGGATGAAAATGGGGGAGGGTCACACTTTTTGAATTTCAGTTAAGGGGAGGATTTAGTATTTTTTTAATCTAGTCCAGGGGAGGGTCATGTAATTTGTTGTAATATCCATAGATATTTCGGTGAATTCCTATATCCATAGATTTGTCGGTGAATTCCTCCACCCTACATGCTCTCTTTAAATAGCCTACCTCCGTATCAGTGAAGGGCTGTTAATTAAAATCACGACTCAAATTGAGGGGGTATGAGAGGGTATGGCATTGGCCTACCTTTTATTAAAGAAAATGACAAAAAGCACAGGCCTATCTCTTGTCAGTTTAAGATTTTGAAGAAAATGAAACGGATGCGATTATATAAAGTGATCTATAACAGTGCTTTGGTCCCCAATGCTTTATGCTGGAAACAAGCTGTAAAATACCCAGGAAAGAGGTGACTCTGATGCATATGGGAATAACATTGTTTCGTATCTCTGCCATTCAGAGGCTGAGCTACAACCTTCTAAACCCGAGGAGACAGACATGTTACTTTGCTTGGGAAGTCATCTAATTCTGTCACTATCAATTGATTAAGCTATTCACTTTCTGTACAATAGAAGATGTTTAAACCCAGACAGCTTTTAGGGAAACACTTGTGACCTTTCTCGTTGGGTTAAGCCATGGAAGAAGAGTAGCCAGCAGTTAAAGCTTACGTTGTTCTGCGTCGGTAGGCCTACTCCCTCTGGGTGGAAAGGTAGGCCTACTCCCTCTGGGTGGAAAGGTAGACCTACTCCCTCTGGGGTGGAAAGGTAGACCTACTCCCTCTGGGGTGGAAAGGTAGACCTACTCCCTCTGGGGTGGAAAGGTAGACCTACTCCCTCTGGATGGAAAGGTAGACCTACTCCCTCTGGGGTGGAAAGGTAGACCTACTCCCTCTGGATGGAAAGGTAGACCTACTCCCTCTGGGTGGAAAGGTAGACCTACTCCCTCTGGGGTGGAAAGGTAGACCTACTCCCTCTGGGGTGGAAAGGTAGGCATAACTAAGTACCATGCTCAGATTCCTAACTCTGATTTCATTATTTGCAAACAGAGACAGTTTCATTGCAAGCAAGACACTGATTTGGCATTGGAGAAATATGATAAGATGAACACATAAGCCTATCTCTCTGTTCATTCTTAGCCTGTAATTTCGGTAATTTGTGTGGTATTAAAAACATTCTTCTAATATGTAAAATGATGCATGACATGAAAGGCTATATGTTCTCTGATATCCACTTTGTTTTCATTATTATTTTGGGTAAAGGGGAGGGTCAGGGAGTGTTTAGGTAAAATATATTTTGCTGAAGGGAAGGCCATCCATTTTCTTTCCAGAGAGGTCTTATTTTGTCCATGTAACCCTTATTATGAATTACATGCAGTCCCTAACAGAAAAAAAATAAGATTACCTCAGCACGAAAAGTTATCAAATTAATAAGTACATTAGAAAAAGCAACAAAATCTCACGGTTTGACCAAGTTGACTTCAGATTCCAACATTTGTCCAAAAATCAAATGTTGACGTGTTTTGGACACCCTGGGTTGTTCCTCCTGCTGCAGCTGCACCCCAGGTTGCACCGCTGCTGTTGCTGGGGTCTCGCGGCTGGTTAAGTTAACTTCTCTGGGCTAGGTGGGACGTGACCGTCCCACACTATTCAACAGCCAGTGAAATAGCATGGCGCGAAATACAAAACAGCAAAAATCTCATAATTTCATTTTCTCAAACAATCAACTATTTTACACCATTTTAAAGATAAGACCCTCGTTAATCTAACCACATTGTCCAATTTCAAAAAGGCTTTACGGCGAAAGCATAAAATTAGATTATGTTAGGACATAAACTTCACAAGAAAATCCACACAGCCATTTTCCAAGCAAGGACATACATCATAAAAACCAAAGTACAGCTAAAATATTCACTAACCTTTGATGATCTTCATCAGATGGCACTCATAGGACTTCATGTTATAGAATACAAGTATGTTTTGCTCAATAAAGTTCATATTTATATCCAAAAACAGCATTTTACATTGGCGCGTGATGTTCAGAAAATGTATTCCCACCAAAACTTCTGGTGAATGTGCACATCAATTTACAAAAATACTCATCATAAACGTTGATACAATTTACAACAGTTATTGAAAGAATAATAGATACACTACTCCTTGACGCAACCGCTTTGTCAGATTTCATAATAACTTTACGGAGAAAGCACATTGTTCAATATTCTGAGTACATAGCTCAGCCACCGAAGCATGCTATACAGCTACCCGCCAAGTTCTGGCATCAACAAAACTCTGAATTAGTATTATAAATATTCTCTTACCTTTGCTGATCTTTGTCAGAATGCACTCCGAGGACTCCTACTTCCACAAGAAATGTTCTTTTGTTCGAAATACTCCATATTTATGTCCAAATACCTCCGTTTTGTTTGTGCGTTCAGATCACTATCCAAAGGCATAATGCGTGAGTGCAGTACCAGAGACAAAAGGTCAAAATGTTCCATTACCGGTCGTAGAAACATGTCAAACATTGTTGACAATCAATCCTTAGGGTATTTTTAACATAAAACGTTGATAATATTCCAACCGGACAATAGCGTATTCATTACAGAAGAAAAAGAAGGAGGGGCGCGCTCGCGGGATTGTGCATCACCAAGTCCTTTGTCCATAGGCAGTCCACTCATTGACTGAGCTACTATTCTCTGCCCAGTAACAGGAGAAAGATGGAAAAAAAATCTGATGGCTGTTGATGGAAGCCTTAGGAAGTGCAACGTGACCCCACAGACACTGTAGTTTCGATAGGGATTCAAAAGAAGAACTACAATGCTCAGATTTCCACACTTCCTGGTTGGATTTTTCTCAGGTTTCTGCCTGCCATATGAGTTCTGTTATACTCACAGACATCATTCAAACAGTTTTAGAAACTTCAGAGTGTTTTCTAATCTACTAATAATATGCAAATATTTGACTCTGGGCCCGAGTATTAGGCAGTTTACTCTGGGCACGCTTTTCATCCGAAATCGAAAATACTGCCCCCTATACCCTAAAAAGTGAAGTATTCATTCTGAATGGTTAAGTTAAAAGTTAAGATTTGGGATAGGGTCAAAACAAAACAAATATAAACGAGTGCCTTTGACTGGGATTGAACACGCGACTTACACCCATCCACCACTCCCATCCACAACGCCCTAGCAAAACCCAAGCCTCGCCCTAGCAAAACCCAAGCCTCGCCCTAGCAAAACCCAAGCCTCGCCCTAGCAAAACCCAAGCCTCGCCCTAGCAAAACCCAAGCCTACTTGATGGTAATAGGTCTAACTGTTGCCCCTAGTGGCCGGTTTCCCGATCTCCCGATGCCCTGGGTATCTGGACTGACGTCCAATTTTCAAGTGCTTCTTGAGCAACCTGTCTGACAAAAGGTGTGGGGGGGGCTCCCTGTCTCCCTCCTCTCCTCTACATGGGTTTACCTCATCAGCATGGACACACACACACAGGCGCACACACACGCAGGCACGCACTTACGCACGCACACACACACAGCTACAGATAGTGTCTCTCCATACATACCTGCGTGGAGGTAATTAATGTGTGTGGCATTTAGGAACGTTCAAGTAGACAAATATGACAGAGACAGGGATAATTAGGAGGCCTGTTCAAGCTACATTAACTTCCGCCGGCTATTACAGTGTGCAACGCTTCCACGTTGGCTTGTAAACGCAGCTCTGGGATTGTTGCCGTGGAGATATTAATGGAGGAAAAATGGAGATGGTGAGTATTGTACTTCCGTAATTGCAAATACATTTCAATTATCTGCTGTGTCACTTCCTTAAGTATGGGGTTCTCTCAGTGTGTGTGGTATCGCCAAGGCTTCGTCCAACCAGAGAGAGAGAGAGGGAAAGAGAAAGAGAAAGAAAAAGAGAGAGAGAGAGAGAGAGAGAGAGAGAGTGAGCAACAGCAGGGAGAGTGTTTAGAATGCCAATTGCATCATCAAAGCGGGGTGAGCCTCTTTCTCGCCCTGCTCTCTCCTCCAGCTGGAGGGACGGAAGGAGGGGAATATTTAAGCAGCATCATCTGCCAGGTCACCCAGAAACACCAGACGGAGCACACACTTGACCTCCTGGAGGGACAACCAACCACAGCAGCTCCCCTCGGCTCCTCACAGCTCCCCTAATCCTCTCTGTTTCCCTTGCTACCCATAACTCCCCACACCCAAACACCTCTCCCCTCACCCAGACTGGATCAGGAACAATTGATACACCGCAACAATGGTTGCCAGCCACAACAAGAACACAGTCATTTCTGTTGTGAAACATGGTTAACCTCATAGGCTATGTGCTGTGTTTTTTAATGCTCAGTTTTGTACATAGCCTATTGATTCATGTTGGGGATATTTATGTCTATTTACAAAACTGCCTGTGGACGTGAAATAGCAACAATGGGGTTAGTTTGCATAATCCTCAAGCCTGATTAGCACCCCCGTGTGAGATGGAAATGGATGAGTCCACTCACCCGCTCTGACCTCATGTTGAGCAGGTAGTTGGCCACTTATCGTCAAAATGGGGGTGAAACAAAAAATTATGAAAGTCAGGAACCCTTGGAAGTCCTCAAAAAAGTTTGCAACATGTTCTGCACTCTAAACAGCACAACAATGATTGCTACTCATGTCGGTATTAATGCCACGGCCAGGCGGACGGTGCTAAGAGTCTTGTGGAAATTTCAAAACAAGTGGGTGTTTGACAAGTAGATATGGAAGCATTAACGCCAAGGTGGCAGAGAAGCTCCCTCGCAGAGAGCGAGTGTTGATCAACATGGATTTGTCAACAGTGTTTTTTTGTTGTTTTGTTGTGAAGTGTCACATCTAGATGGATCTCCAAAAGTGATACCTTTGTGATGAACAGTGTGTCGTGTGAAAGGTCATATGCCCAAAGTGTTAGGAAGTAGAGTAGAGTCAAATTGTAGACAGAATATATTCTAGTGAAGGCCTACACTGTACAAGGGAATATAAGTGTATACTGGACATGCAGTGCAACGCAGAAGTATTCAGACCCCTTGGATTTCTTCACATTTTATTGTTACAACGTGGGATTAAAATTGATTTAATTATAATTTTTTGGGTCAACAATCTACACAAAATACTCTGTAATATCAAAGTGGCAGAAAAATGTATATAAAAAAACCATCAATACAAAACAAAACAACTGAAATATAGTTGTTGCGTTAGTACTCAGCCCATTTGTTTAGGCAAGCCTAAATTAGTTCATGAGTAAAACGTGGCTTAACAAATCACATAAATAGTTACATGGACTCACGCTGTGTGAAATAATAGAGGTTGACATGATTTTTTTATGACTAGCTCTTCCTCTGTCCTCCATACATACAACATCTTTAAAGCCCCCCAGTCAAGTGTTGAATTTCAACTACAAAGACCAGGGAGCTTTTCGAAAGGCTCATAAAGAAGGGCAGTGATTGATAGATGGGTAACAATAAGAAATCAGACATTGAATATATCATTAAGCATGCTCAAGTTAATAATTATGCGGTGGATTATGGATTAAACCACCCAGACACATCAAAGATACAGTCGTCCTTCTGAACTGAGTTGCAGGACAGGAATGAAACTGCCCAGGGATGTTACCATGAGGCCATTGGTGATTTTAAAACTGCTACTTAGTTCAATGGCTGTGATGGAAGAGAACTGAGGATGGATCAACAACATTGTAGTGCCTCCACAAAAATGACCTAAATGACAGATTGAAAAGAAGAATACAAATATACAGAATACAAATATACCAAGACATGTATATTGTATGTGATACTGCAAAAAAACATGAAAAAGGAATACACTTTTTGTCCTAAATGCAAAGCCCTGTGTGTGAGTAACTGCCTCCTTATTTTCAAGCATGGAGGTGGCTGCACAATGGTATGGGTATTCTTGAAATCTGCAAATAGTTTTTCAGGATAAAAAGAAAAGGGATGGAGCTAAGCACAGGCAAAATCCTAGAGCAAAATCTGGTTCAGTCTGCTTTCCACCAGACACTGGGAGAGGAATTCATCTTTCAGCAGGACAATAACTTACAACACAAGGCCAAATCTACACTGGAGTTGCTTACCAAGAAGACATTGTATGTTCCCAAGTGGCTAAGTTACAGTTTTGACTTAAATCCTGAAACTAGCTGTCTAGCAATGATCCCCAACATCTTGACAGAGCATGAAAAATAAAAATAAAAAATAATAGGCAAATGTTGCACAATCCAGGTGTGGAAAGCTCTTAGAGACTTATATATATATATATATATATATATATATATATATATATATATATATATATATATTTTATTTTAAATTTTTTTGGGGGGTGGGGAATTTTTATTCATAATAAAAATAAAAAAACTCCACTTTGACATTACAGAGTATTTTGTGTAGATTATTGAGAGAGAAAAAAAGACAATTTAATCCATTTTAATCCAATGTTGTAACACAATAAAATGTGAAGAAATCCAAAGGGGTCTGAATAATTTTGCAAGGCACTGTATGTGTGTGTGTGTGTGTGTGTGTGTGTGTGTGTGTGTGTGTGTGTGTGTGTGTGTGTGTGTGTGTGTGTGTGTGTGTGTGTGTGTGTGTGTGTGTGTGTGTGTGTGTGTGTGTGTACTTATGTGTGTGTGTTTCTGTGTGTGTCGGATGTGTTTGTTTGTGTGTGTGTGTGTGTACAAGAAACAATACCCATCTATTCCAAGAATTACTTCAACAGTTTTTCACACAGCTTTTTATTAATATCTATCGGTAGTAAAGATGTCATTGAACAAGTCTGTCAAGCTGGTCATGTTGCTCTGGATAATACATGTCATTATTGTCATTACCCTGATTGTTATTAAAGTCGTTTTTTTATCCAGTGGTAAATATGTCAACCTGTGTAGGCTTGCTGAATTCAAATGATCACGTTTGATTGAGTGCTTGTCAAAAAGATGTAAACAAAATATGTATTTTTTTATTTATTTGCCGGGAGAGAGAGCAGTGGTGGAGTGAGCGATTGGCCATCGCCGCATCGCTGATTACAATCAGCTAAAAAGGCTGGATCAGAAGCGACGCAGAGAGGATTGTGGGATATGCCAGGGGGTACGCAAGTGCCCTCGCCCGTCACCCCCAGAGTAGGGCCTCCAGGACACGCCGCCGTAGACGAAAAAAAACCCTCACAGAATAAAGAAAGAAAGAAAAAACTGGAACGGTTGTGAAAGAAAGAACTAGCAAAAGAAAGAAAGAATCACTCAGAGAGAAAAAAAAGAGTGAGAGAAGAGCGGGAGAAAAAGAAGGATAAAAAAAGCTATCAGAGCCAGAGGTTTTTAAGCAGGCTTTAAGATATGAGATAAGGGCCAGTAGAGAGAGGCTGATCCTGTTGGAGGGAGTATGGGATCCAGTGTGGCAGTATGATAAGAGCACTAAGCTCAGGGCCCTGCCTGCCTCTCCTCTCCTCCAGCTCCTCAAGCGCTCCTCCTCAGCTGGAGGGGGCAGGTGTTTGCTGGGGTGAGCGCCGGCAGTTCTTGCCTGGGGTGATAAGCCAGTGGGGGCCTGACAAGCCGGGGTGTCAGCCTCAGAGCCTCAGCCCTGCTACAGCTCCTCACAATGGAAAAGGGGAAGCCGGGTGGAGCAGTGAGGGAGGGAGAGGGAGATGAAGAGGGAAGACGGGAGGGGGGGTGTAAAAAGAGGGGATGGTTGAGTGAATAGGCGTGCATTGTAAATCTTCTCCGTGGCAACCTGCAGCCGTGGAGACGGGGGTGACGAGTGGGTGACAGAGAGAGAAGGGAAGAAAGAGAGAGAGAGAGAGAGAGAGAGAGAGAGAGAGAGAGAGAGAGGGAAAGAGAGAAAGAGTGAGACAGAGTGAGTGAGGGAAAAAGCCAATGGCGCTGAATGGGAGAGGATTTTCCTCACTCGCTTAATGCACTGCTTATGACAGCTAAAGGGGAGAGCGCAGGAAATTGGTTAGGAGGAATTACCAGTGTTATACAGCTTGCCATCTTACAAATGAATACCGTTTAGCCCCGGCATATAAATTAGTAGATTTTGCTTGGAGAGGGAAAGGGAGAGAGGTAGAGAGCGACACAGAAAGCAAAGTGTCAGCGGTAGCAATCAGTCGCATGCATGTGCTATTGGTGTGTGTGTGTATTTTATTGTGTTAGTGTGTGTGTGCATATGTGCTCTGTTGTTGTGTGTGTCTGTGCATGTGTGTATGTGTTCTGTTGGTGTGTGTGTGTGTGTGTGTGTTTGTGTGTGCATGTGTGTTCTATTGTGTGTGTGTGTGTGTGTGTGTGTGTGTGTGTGTGTGTGTGTGTGTGTGTGTGTGTGTGTGTGTGTGTGTGTGTGTGTGTGTGTGTGTGTGTGTGTGTGTGTGTGTGTGTGTGTAGGTGCTCTGTTGGCGTGTGTGTGTGTGGAAGTGGAGCAAGTGGGTGCTCGTCTCTGTGTGTGCAGCCGTTGAAAATTATGCAAGCAAGTAACAATGAGCAAATTGAACCTCCACAAAACCCAGAGCAAGGTCAGACTGAAAGACAAGGGAGTGGGGTGGTGAGTGGTGGGTGGGAACGAAAAACAGATCATGATAAATTGGCTCACATTTTACAAAACGCTGCCCTTAATGCACCTCTCCCAGCCAAGCCTGCTAGGATAGAACTTTAGGTTCTTTAATACCACGAGCCAGCCATTTGTGATATATGAAAACCAGGCTGTGGCACTAATTGCACAATTACAAAGCGGAAGCAGCGCTGTGGTGATGTGACGATGTGTGGAGCGGATGAGAGAAGAGGAGAGAGGGAAGAGGAGAGAGGGAAGAGAGGAGGAGAGGCTCTGTATTTTTCTCTTCCAGAAGGGACCAAAGCCAGGAGGGAGGGGGTGTCCCTGCTAGCCTCTCTCTCATTAAACCTTCCGCTATAGGCAGTGGAGGAGAGGAGGGATTTCAACACAGCAGCCACTCTCTCTAGTTAGCCCCCTGCGTTAGCATGGAGAGACTAGCGTATCCACTGTGGTACCCCTGGCACTGGGTTTGCCCTACCTCCCCACTCCTTGCTCTCCCCCTGTCTCACCCACCCTCATTCTCCCCCTTCCCCTCATTATCTCCTCCTCTCCTCATCTATTACCCAGAGTGCATTGTAGCGGGCTGAAGGACTGGCCTGTGCCCCCTGGTTTATGGTTTATTGAGTGCCAGGGCAACTGTGCCAGTTCTAGAAACCACAGGGGCCAGGTGAGTCTACAAAGAGAGAAGACGGGGGTGGAGGGAGAGAGAGAGAGAGAGAGGGATGGATGGATAGAGGGCGAGGGAGGGAAGGTAGTCTTAGGCGTGGATGAAAGGACAATTTATTAGGGTCTGCTCAGGGAGACAGAATATTTTGCCCCAGTGCTTTACTGACTGTCGGGATGAGGAATGGGTGCATATTAGCACATTCACAGGGTAGAGCAGCAACAACCTGCCTGACATAGCACCACCACAGCCAGAAGCCAGCCAAAACACCCTCAGGTCAGGGGGGTCAAGATCAGCCCAGGTCCCCCAGACACCTCTCACTCTCTCTGGGTAACACGCTGACCTCCAGGGCCCTGGGTGGCTCTCCTTGTTGGCTCTATTTCTCTACCGTTGGTCTACTATTTGTTGTGTTCTGTATGTGATTTCAAATAGGGTTCAACCTGCACTGACAGGCTGCTGAGTAACATGGGTTTTGTTTTCTCCATGATGTGTTTGGTGGTGCAACTGTAACTATAAAAAATCATCGAAATAATTAAACGTCGACCAATCGATAACTCAACAATTATTAGATATTGTCGTGGATGTTTATTTTTTATGTCATGAATTTTGATATAAAAAGTCCATTAAATGTTCTCGACATAAATGTTTTAGGGTGAGCAACGTCAATCAAACCACCAGCAACAGGTATTGGTAATAATCTCCTGGGTACATTTTTATACACAACCATGACTGGAGGATTATGGAATTATACAAACGCTCTACTATTGTTGGCCTGACATCAGTAGAAATGTGTCTGGCAGGCAGAATCGCACCAACACCTGTACACACACACCAGACACCACAGAGACACCTTGATGGTGCCGTCTATCCCCTGATGTCCCCAACATGATCATGCTGTTGTTGTAAACATGCTCTTAGCAGGTGTCTGCTGTTGGAACTCTCCAGTACTGCTAACTAGAGAGAATGGTCTCATTGTTTTAAAAGTAGTGTACTGCAACAAACTCCAGCAACAACGCTAATATCGTTCAAATAATATTACATTTGTTTGTGGTTCACCGAACACAAAACGAATAAGCAACTGCAGTTGGTCACAAACAAACATCATTATTACAAACATATCTTATCTTACTGGTATGTAAGAGTATTCTCATAGGAAACACAGAACAGTACATTACCGCTTTGGTAAAAATGGGATTCCATTCTGGGTAGTGTAACGGGGGAAGAAAAGGGAGGAGAAGCAAAGAGGTTAAGGCTATAATTGTTTTCCCTCTTAAAGGCATTAAGATAATTTCGCCCCTCCCGCACAAAAACAGATGGCCACAGAAAAAAACAGGCAGCATTTTCCTCAATTTTCTCCTCTTTCCTGCTTCAGCCGGAATCCCCAGTGTGATTGTTAATGTCTCAACACATCTCAGGTGTAATCTGCCTATCGTCCACTTCCCATTCATCTTTGGGCTCATCCAGCGCTAGCTAGCTAGCTTCTACTGCCGGCATGACCTCTGGTGTATGCACATTCATTTTACCTCAGGATATCAATGGCATCAATTAATAAAAAGTGACTAGGTTTCCAGCAAATGAACACACACTGATAAATGAGGGCCTCGGCTTAATTGCTCGGTATATTAAGAGCTCAACAATAGTGAATACGATGTGCGGCTGGGTTTAATATTTCAAAACTAATTAAAACCTGTGAATATTCCGCTTACTTAAGAATGCGGTGATGCACACTCACCTTTAGGGGCATTAATGACCACATGAAACGCTGGGGTGAGTTTCAAATCACAGCGTCGGAGGCCTAACTTGCTTTCCTCAAGCAGCTCAGCCACACACAGACACACACAGACACACACAGACACACAGAGACACACATCTTGTCTATCTTCCTAAGACAGACGCATACAGGAACACGCACATGCACAGGCACATGCACACACACACACACACACACACACACACACACACACACACACACACACACACCACACACACACACACACACACACACACACACACACACACACACACACACAGAGGAGCGTTGGCAAATATTTATTCCTTCCTTCCATAGATGAGTGAGGATGGAGAGTAATCCTCCAAGTGTATTTTTTAATGTTATGGATTTGTTGTTACCTAATTAGCATGACAACAGAGCACCTTTCACAGGCTAACTCTGCAGCTATAGCCACCGCTGATAGCATCGTTATTATTATTGAGCCGTAATGTAGCGCTGGGGCGAGGGGAAATTGAGCAAGTTAAACCCGTAGAAGGAGCAGAACGAACGTTTCTCGTGATGGATCGCTTTCAGTCATTTGGCTTTATTATGATTGGGCAAGATCAATATTTGAACAGTTCAGTTAGGGCCTTTAGCACTGTACGTAACATGGATTATTCATGACCTTTCTCAACGGGCGCTGGACGGAGGGAAGGAGGGAGGGAGAACATTCCTCACGGAGAGGGAACCCTCTGTTGAAGGATTCTATCTGTTCTGGAACGACTGGAACATGAGTAGGTGGTGTAATGGATACAAAGGATATATATATATATATATATATATATATATATATATATAGATGGCTCTGTGTGTGGCTGTACAGTATAGATGGCTCTGTGCGTGGCTGTACAGTATAGATGGCTCTGTGTGTGGCTGTACAGTATAGATGGCTCTGTGTGTGGCTGTACAGTATAGATGGCTCTGTGTGTGGCTGTACAGTATTGATGGCTCTGTGTGTGGCTGTACAGTATTGATGGCTCTGTGTGTGGCTGTACAGTATAGATGGCTCTGTGTGTGGCTATACAGTATAGATGGCTCTGTGTGTGGCTGTACAGTATTGATGGCTCTGTGTGTGGCTGTACAGTATAGATGGCTCTGTGTGTGGCTATACAGTATAGATGGCTCTGTGTGTGGCTGTACAGTATAGATGGCTCTGTGTGTATATACACTTTCTTCCCAGAGTAGGAGGCAAGGCACATAAACACGCGTGCTTGTTTACAGACAGGTCTGCACAGCAAGCAGCATGTACAGTATATATACCTTCCCACCTACCTGCATGTAAATACATGGAAAACTGTTCTTTTTACGATTTTCATAAACAGCAGATTGATTGTGATGCCTGGTCCAGAAAGGCTTGTATATTGAAGAGAGTTATACACTTCACTTCCCATCCAGGGTCAATCACACTGATATGGCCCTTCATCTCTCTCTCTGGAGAATGATGCATGCATGGTGTCAAACAGCCGACAGACGGATGCTCCGTGGCAGTGTGTATGTGTGTGTAATGTACTGTATGTTTCACTGACATAGTACTTCTGTGTGTGTGTGTGTGTGTGTGTGTGTGTGTGTGTGTGTGTGTGTGTGTGTGTGTGTGTGTGTGTGTGTGTGTGTGTGTGTGTGTGTGTGTGTGTGTGTGTGTGTGTGTGTGTGTGTGCGTGTGCGCCCGTGCGTGTGCGTGTGTGCGTGTGTGTGTTGTGTGTGTGTGTGTGTGTGCATGCGTGTGTGCGTGCGTGTGTGTGTTTCACTTCTGACATACTTTCAGGAGGCTTTGAGAGCAGCGCTGGGATTAAATGCTCTGACATATTCATATCTGGTCACACTTTCAGCTGCTACACAGGAAGGTCTGTCACTATCAAAGCCCCAGGAATCTGCTCTGTGCACAGGGAGAGAGAGAGAGAGACAGAGAGCGAGAAGGAGAGAGAGAGAGCAAGAAGGAGAGAGAGAGAGAGAGAGGAGGGAGAAGGAGAGAGAAAGAGCGAGAGAGAGAAAGAGAGAGAGAGGCAGGCAGAGGATTTCTTTCTTACAAAGCTCCTAACCATCTTTTGAAAAGAAAATCCTTTGTACCCCTCCCCAAACCGGGTGCCCTCCCTCACCTCCTCCGTATTTAAGTCCCCGTGTGGAACGAATGGGGAGCGAGCCCTGGAAAGTTTGTCTCTGGGAGCCGGGTCGCGCTGTAGCTGATTAGATGGGTTTCAGCGGCAGTGTGGGTAATAGGCTCCTCTCTGCGCTCCGCGCTGCCGCCGCTAACCCTCTGCTCCCCTGGCAGCCACTGCGACTGGAATTAATCAGCTCTGCTGGGAGCTTCCTCCATCCCCTCTCCGCAGGCGAGACACTCCGGAGTCATTTACCAGCCAATCCCACTGTCAACCTACTGTCATTTAGGCCTTTTCATTATGCCTTTCCCCCTCTCTGTCTCTCTCCCTCTCTCTTCCTCTCTCTCCCTCTCTCTCTCTTCCTCTCTCACTCAGAAAAAGGAGAGGTTAAAAATGTGAAACGGGTGACATATTAACCTAATGTTGGGTACTTTTTATAGACGGACATTATTTTTACTACCCCACTTTTGTACAAAACACAGGGACTGAATTCGCGTATCTAAAAAAAAGAATGGAGAGACAGAAAAAGATAGAGGACATGGAGAGAGAGAGCGAGAGAAAAAGAGAAAGAGAAAGAGAAAGAGAGAGTGTCACGATCGTGTGGAGTGATGGACCAAGGCGCAGCGTGATTGGAGTTCCACATCTTTACTTTAGTGAAACTTAAAACAAACCAAGAAACAAACAGCGACCGTGCAGTACTGAGGTGCTACATGGACTCACTCAAAAACAATATCCCACAAAACACAGGTGGGGAAATAGCTACCTAAATATGATCCCCAATCAGAGGCAACGATAAACAGCTGCCTCTAATTGGGAATCATATTAGCACCAACATA
This sequence comes from Salmo salar, assembly GCF_965601325.2. NCBI lineage: Eukaryota > Metazoa > Chordata > Actinopteri > Salmoniformes > Salmonidae > Salmo > Salmo salar. The sequence continues at coordinate 75,382,913 of NC_138306.1, forward strand.
GAAATTATAAACTAGAACACCCCCTAGTCACGCCCTGACCTACTACACCATAGAGAACCAAGGGCTCTCTATGGTCAGGGTGTGACAGAGCAAGAGAGAGAGAGAGTAGATAGGAGATAGAGGACAACAGGCTTTTTCAGGTGAGTGTTGGTTTTTCCAGTAATTAGGATGCAGGTTGGCTAATGAGCCCACGCCGTGGCGGCAGTGGCTGGCGTGGCGGGATGAGAGTGCGTCACAGCCACTGTCCTATATGTGACAATAGGTGATAGGCCAACTTTCTTCCTCGCTTATGGAGCCTGGGAGCCATAACTACCAATTACGCTGTCTGGGTCTCCCTGGGGCGCGAGGCCCCCGTATCAGCCTGGCCTGCTACACTAAGCCTGCTTAAGTGACCTATTTTAGGTGCCCAGGCAGTCTGTAAAACACCTCAAAGGTTAGATTATCCTATGATGAAATGCAAGGTCTTTCCAAAGTAAATCACATGGGGGGAGGGAGAGAGAGAGAGGAGAGAGAGAGAGAGAGAGAGAGAGAGAGAGAGAGAGGAGAGAGAGAGAGAGAGAGAGAGAGAGAGAGAGAGAATCCTTACCTTTACAGCCACCAGGATATAGGACCAGAGCCCATACACCCAGTCTCTCTCTCCCCCCGCTCGGATGATGACCAGGCTAAAAAATATTCATGGGTAAACAAAGGGAGGGAGTTATTTAAAACATTGCCAGAGGAAAATAAATATTAATAAAAAATCATGAATAGTGTATTATATTATAAACTGCTCAGGAGAGGAGCCTCCATCTTGTTGGGCTTGGGGCTGGAAGGAGAGATTGCAGTTGGTTGGGCATTATTTAGAATGCTGTTTGTTCTGCTGCTTGCTGTCTTTTTTTATTTTACCTTTATTTAACTAGGCAAGTCAGTTAAGAACAAATTCTTATTTTCAATGACAGCCTAGGAACAGTGGGTTAACTGCCTTGTTCAGGGGCAGAACAACAGATTTTTACCTTCTCATCTGAGGGATTCGATCTTGCAACCTTTTGGTTACTAGTCCAACGCTTTAACCACTAGGCTACCTGCCGCCGTCTAAAGGAAGTGACGAACCACTAAAGAGGAAGTGGTACACGGACGTTTTGGTGACAGTCTGGGAGACTGGGAGAGAAGATGAACAAGGAGAAGAGTGGGGTTATTTTGTCCTTTTGGATATACTGCTATGTTCTAAATATGGAGCTTTTCCCTACGAAATATAAAAACTGTCCCTTTCGGCCAGATTTGCAAATATTTGAGATACATTTGTGGCTATATTCTGTTGTAACATAGCCATAAGCAGAGGCTCCACATTAATGGCTGGGGGTGTTGGTAGACTACCAACAACCCCAGTCATTAATGTGAAGCCTCTTTATATGGCTATGATACAGTGGCGGTCGGCGCTGTTTAAGAGAAAGGAGGGCAACTCTTTTTTTTTATGAGCATGGCCTTATTTCTATTACAACATATTGGATGACTGCCATATTCATATTCCATTCACCCAGATCAATGTAACACTGATAGGTTTAGGCTACTACATGATTGTCACGTCCTGATCAGTAAAAGGGGTCATTTGTCATTGTAGTATGGTCAGGGCGTGGCAGGGGAGTGTTGTTTTTGGTGTGTTTTGGGGTTGGTTTGTTTCATGGGGATTTGTTCTAGTTTTCATTTTCCATGTTCCTTTTCTATGTGTGGCCGAGTATGGTTTCCAATCAGAGGCAGGTGTCTTTCGTTGTCTCTGATTGGAAGCCATACTTAGGCAGCCTGTTTTTTCCTGTGGGTTGTGGGTGGTTGTTTTTCGTATAGTCCGTGTACCTTACGGAACTGTCGTATGTCGTTGTGTTATATTTTGTTTAAGTGTTCACTTTATCTAAATAAAAGAAGATGAGCACTCAACACGCTGTGTTTTGGTCCGCTCCTTCCGACAGATGTGACAATGATACTAAAAATGTCCCTATACCCATCATGAGGTTGCTACAACCTAGCCTATGAATAAAAGTTTACAACGTACACTAGGTGCACAGGTCGAGAGAATTTTGAGTAATCAAGGTGACAAATATTGACACATTCATAACCGCCTTGCACACTCTTGCCTGCATCTACCTGATCTAGGGTGTAATCATTAGTCCAACAATTGCAAACAAGAGTTTTAGCCAGTTTGCTTCCATTTTAAGATTTTTTTTTTCAACAGAATCGACGGAATGAATACACCCCTAATCACAAGCAAACACAGTTCACTTTCATAGAAGCCACATACAAACAGCATGATCACTTTGATCGTTATATAATTTACGCGCTTCACTTCTCTCACTTTTTTTCCCTTAGCTTGTTGACTTCAATGCACAACACATCAGCTATCTGTGACCAGGAAAAAAACCTTTCCAAGCCAAACCTTCATATCGTAACCGCTAACCGCTACACACAGTCTACATTGTTGTCACCATATTATAATGTCATTGTCAGCATAGCTACTAGAACTAACGCGTTAGTAAACCCACAAACCAATCCATGTGCACAATCACGTAGCACAGTGTACAGTCAGAAAGGAGTTTAGCACATACACCGCTGGGCCCCGCTGCCAATAAATTAATAAAGCCAAAGCTTACTTTGACTTGGAAGAGTTCCAGTGTTGGATTGCCATAGCAGCTAGCTAACATAGCATCCCTTTCTGTTTGAGCCAAGTGTTTGAGTAGGCTAAAGTAGCTATCTGCATTCACTAGCTAAGTAAGTGAAAGTAAAGTAAAATAAATACTAAATATAGCTGTCTCTCTCTCTTTTTCGCTTCGCCTTTATTTTTGAAGAAATTAATTTGTTCCAAATCGTTCAACTATTGTCTTTCTACTTACCACATTTCATGCACTGCAGTGCTAGCTAGCTGTAGCTCATGCTTTCAGTACCAGATTCATTTTCTGATCCTTTGATTGGGTGGACAACATGTCAGTTCATGCTGCAAGAGCTCTGATAGGTTCCGGAGGACGTCCTCCAACCTATCATAATTACTCTGTAAGTCTATGGAAGGGGGTGAGAACCATGAGCCAAGTCAATGTACCCAGAGGAGGACGGAAGCTAGCTGTCCTCCAACTACATCATAGTGCTGCCCTACAGAGTGCTGTTGAGGCTACTATAGACCTTCTTTGCAAAACAGTGTGTTTTAATGTATTATTTGGTGACCTGAATATATACTGAACAAAAACATTAACGCAACATGTAAAGTGTTGGTCACATGTTTCATGAGCTGAAATAAAAGATCCCAGAAATGTTCCATACGCACTAAAAGCCTATTTCTCTCAAATGTTGTGCACAAATTTGTTTACATCCCTGTTAGTGATCATTTCTCCTTACCAAGATAATCCATCCACCTGACAGGTGTGGCATATCAAGAAGCTGATTAGACAGCATGATCATTACCAGGGGCACAACTTTGGTTTTAGAAGTGGGGGGGACATAATATATATATTATGTTATATGTTAGTTTGTGCCATGTGCTTTATATGCTATATATATATATATATATATATACCCTGACACTCCAAACTGTCAGGGTATGCGTGAAGGGCTGTAGGAAGTCAGGCACAGGAGAGCAGATTAGTTGGTAGCAAAACGAAGCCTTTTATTTGGCGAACCAAAAGCACATGGCACAAACTAACACGAAATACAAATAAGGGTTTAACATAACCCAGCTTAACCAGCCTAACGTGCGCATACATGAACAGATAAACAATACCACACAAAGACATGGGGAACACAGAGGGTTAAATACACAACACATAATGAGGGAAATGAGAACCAGGTGTGTGGAAAAACAAGACAAAACAAATGGAAAATAAAAAATGGATCGGTGATGGCTAGAAGACCAGCGACTTCGACCGCCGAACACCGCCCGAACAAGGAGAGGCATCGACTTCGGCAGAAGTCATGACACAAACAGCCTACCCGGCCGCTCATAGGGTCGTCCGCATGGTCCTAAAGCACACCATTGAATCGTTTTGTATCACATTCCAATGATAAAACTGGGGGGGACAAAAATGCAATTTCAGAATTTTCTGAATGTGGGGGGGACATGTCAGGAATGTCCACCAGAGCTGTTGCTAGATAATTTAATGTTAATGTCTCTACCACAAGCTACCTCTAATGTCATTTTACAGAATTTGACAATGCGTCCAACTGGGCTCACAACTCCAGACCATGTGTAACCACACCAGCCCAGGACCTCCACATTGAGCTTCTTCACCTGCGGGATTGTCTGAGACTAGGCAGCCGGACAGCTGATGAAACTGAGGAGTATTAAAGCCATTTTTGTGGGAAAAAAACTAATTCTGATTGGCAGGGCCTGGCTCCGCAGTGGGTGGGCCTGGCTCCGCAGTGGGTGGGCCTGGCTCCGCAGTGGGTGGACCTGTGCCTTCCCAGGCACCCCTGCCCAGTCAGGTGAATTCCATAGATTAGGGCCTAATGAATTCATTTCAATTGACTGATTTCCTTATATGAACTGTAACTCAGAAAATTGTTGCATGTTGCGTCTATATTTTTGTTTAGTTTATTTAGTATAGTTGCATCTAAAAAGGCTAGCTTTTTTTTAATGTTTTACTATTTACATTTTTCTGAAATTCACTGAGGGGGATGGTCCTCCCCTTCCCCCCCTGAGGAGCCTCCAGTCTGTAGACTCTCCAACATGCGTGATTGATGATGGCCTCCCGTAATGCTAAAATAAACGTCTCAGCACTAATTTCCCCCTCATTGTTTCTGATGGACTATGCCGTCTCTTTTGGGCATTTGGGAAACTGACATAAAAATATGTCTGTGTGTGAGGCTGAGGCAGTCGGACGATAAGCAGGCTCCACACACTGGACAGCCACTTTGCTGCTCTCCCCTCCCCTCCCTCCCACTGCAGACTGACTCTCCTCTGAGACTTCATCAATTAAGACTTTAACAGGAAGTGGTTGTTTGACATGTTGGCATGTTCATAGGGCCAACAATATTTGCTTCCCAGTATTTAACAGTAGCTGTAAAACAACCGATCTGATTGGATGACTGACTGTGACTCTGTCCTGGGACAGTGAGAGACTGTTGTTTGGTCTGGAAAGCAGTGTTGGTTGGTTATATTCCGTGTGAACTAAACTCTGGCTAACAATTCTACTGGGTCTCACCTAACCGTTGGGCCAGGTTGTATACACTCACCTCAGGAGTTCTCAGTGCAGACAGACAGATAAGCTGCATGTCAGAACCCCTCAGACATATTCACTTCTTGGTCACAGTATATTCCTATATATCAGGGTTCTCCAACCTTGTTCCTGGAGAGCTACCCTCCTGTAGGTTTTTCCTCCAACCCCAGTTGTAACTAACCTGATTCAGCTTATCAACCAATGAATTGTTAGAATCAAGTGTGCTAGATTAGGGTTGGAGTGAAAACCTACAGGACGGTAGCTCTCTCCAGGAACAGGGTTGGAGAGCCCTGATATATACTAAACAAAGCTGGCCCCACTAGCTTTGATGCCTTCAACCATGACAAGCCCCACTCATAAACACTGTGGAAACGTAACACACAGACAGAAGGACATGTCAGTAAACCACAGTGGTCTGTAATGGTTCAACGGGAGCTTGACGTGCAGAACAGAACACACACAAGGTTAATCAGTGTTTACTGTATCTAGCTGTCTGAAACAGGAGTAGTAGGACACTATGTGTGGTTTATCTGAAAGGAAAAACAAATCCAATATTTCCAGAAAGCCACCTACCGTTTCCATGGCATCAGCTGTTTCAGGCTGGCCTGAGAGCACTTCTCTAATACTCAGTGGTGATACTCCTTTGAGAACTTCATGTCCAACCAGCTCTTGCGATGGATGGTAAACGAACCGGCTGGGTGCGTAACCACGGCAACCCCAATCCAAAACCCAAAACCCATTAACCCCCGACATGTCAGTGTGTCTCCAGCGATCCCCCTCTAACACTGGGCAGGTCGGTCTCTCGCCAGGCCCGGCCACAGTACTGCAGCACGCCACAGGACCTGTTTGTTTGTACTTGGCCCGCATTTTAAACCCGACAGGAAGCAGTGTCAGCTGGTCCTGGTCGGACTCAAACCTGGGGAGCCCTGCTTTACTCCGGAGCCCTGCGCTGGGCAGGGGTCTGAAGAACGAATCGGGGGATGTTTATTGTGGCTGTGGTTGACTGGATGTGACTGACTGGCAGTGAGCGCTGACACACGGGGGGTCTGACGGGGTCTGCCCAGAGCTTTTCAAAAAGACAGGCTCTTGATAAGGAGATGACTGGGACCACACTTATTCCTAGAGCAGTATGGATTATAGAGCTACACTATATCAATGGTGGTGTCCACTATCTATGTCCTAATTTCTATGCCTGAATCCTGTTATAGAGTCTTGATTGTTGTTTCGTTTCTGTGAAATCGTGCTGCCTTTGTGAACGAACAGGAGATAATGACACATTGTCCACAATGTAAACAAGCTGAAGCTGAGATACATTTGAAAAATGCAGGTCACTCGTGACTGAAATTATGCTGCTGAAATGTATTCTCTGGGGGCTTTGTGATAACCAAGACATTCTATAACCCAGAGACCCCCAATTAGAGTAGCGGTGGGGGTAGCAGGGTAGAGAAGGGAAGCGAATGCTATTGCTTTGACCTGCGCGTGTTCCTTGGAGCCGCACTGGAGAGGGGAGATGTGGAGGCAGGATAAGGCAGAGAGAAAACAGGCCGTGCAGAATGGCCAGAGGCTCCCGGTGCCTCTCTATCAATGCAAAACAGACTACTTCCCTGGGCAAAGACGACATCTCACTTTTTATGAGCACTCAGTTTTTTTTTTAAGGGTACATTTATTTTGAAAGCGCATGCAGGAGGAAGAGAGAGAGTGAGGGAGAGAGAGAGGTAGAGAGGTAGAGAGAGAGAAAGAGAGAGAGAAAGGAAGAAAAACAAAGAAAATAAGATGAAAAGCATCTTTAGCATGCCGGAAACATCTGGTTTCATATTCGGAGACCAAAAAGGAAATTGCGAAAAGACAAAAACTCTTCTGTTTTGATTTATTGTATTATTTGAGGGATCTGCAATGCCAGTCATGCAGTTCACATTTGCGGTCGTAAATACGGGGCCGAAGCACAGTGACAGGGCATTAGGGAAGTCTCCTCCTGGACCAGAGCTGATTGATAACGTCTATAATAACATCCACTACTGCTGTGTTCTGTCCTAAATTACACAACACTGAAGGGCTATTGTTAATTGGGTGAATGGATTGGGAGAGAGAAAGATTGGAGATAGAGAAAGAGAGGGAAGGATGGAGGGAGAGAGAGAGAGAGAGGGAATGACGGAGAGAGAGAGTGAGATAGACAGATAGAGACAAAAGAGGGATAGAAAAATAGAGAGATAGAAATTAATTATGAACACAGTGCCCTCCATCTCAGCACTGCATCCCTTGTGTCACTCTGTCAGCCATGGGTTCTCTGTCAGCCATGGGTTTCTCTGTCAGCCATGGGTTTCTCTGTCAGCCATGGGTTTCTCTGTCAGCCATGGGTTTCTCTGTCAACCATGGGTTTCTCTGTCAGCCATGGGTTTCTCTGTCAGCCATGGGTTTCTCTGTCAGCCATGGGTTTCTCTGTCAGCCATGGGTTTCTCTGTCAGCCATGCGTCCCTCTGTCAGCCATGCATCCCTCTGTCAGCCATGCATCCCTCTGTCAGCCATGCATCTCTCTGTCAGCCATGCATCCCTCTGTCAGCCATGCGTCTCTCTGTCAGCCATCTGTCCCTCTGTCAGCCATGGGTTTCTCTGTCAGCCATGGGTTTCTCTGTCAGCCATGGGTTTCTCTGTCAGCCATGGGTTTCTCTGTCAGCCATGCGTCTCTCTGTCAGCCATGCGTCTCTCTGTCAGTCATGCACCTCTCTGTCAGTCATGCATCCCTCTGTCAGCCATGCATCCCTCTTTCAGCCGTGCGTCCCTCTGTCAGCCATGCATTTCCCTCTGTGCCCTAGCTGCTTAAGTAGCAGTGTAAATCTGGAGCAGACTGAAGTCACTAAGAGTTACTGCACCTGGCCATGTTGTGGGCACTGCCCACCCTCTCTCATCGCTCCATATTGGCATCAGTGACATATCAGGGACTATGGCTAGTCTGCCTCACCCTTATGGCTAATGGCCAATAGCTCAATTATGGCTCACCATTCTTAGTTATTGTCAGAGCAATATGTTGTTTGTTCTGATATTTCTTCATTTCTTGGAGGATGTTTCCCATTGTTTTTTGTTGCTAGGTATTATCACTGCACTGTTGGAGCTAGAAACGCAAGCATTTCACTGCACCTGCGATAACATAAGGGGTGTTGAAAATTGACTAATGCTGACTACCACACCGCACTGGATTCCACTGGGAAAGACGGCAGCATGTTTTCCTTTATCTTAGTTTGTAGGAAGTCACCCAGCCCCACAGCAGAGACGTGTGAGTCATTATGTTGCTGTCTGTCCATAGTCTGTACACTGAGAAAACTGATGGGACATTATGCCAGAATGGCACTGCAACAAAACTTACAATCCATGTGTACCGTATGAGTGCAAATGAAACCTGTGTCAACAGATGGGGAGAGGGAGGTTAGAGCTCCTAGCGTCTGTTGTCTATCTCCTCATCCTCTATCTCCTCCTCCTCCATCTCCTTTGTGGAGAAGAGTTAAGATTTACAACGGAGGAAGCCTTGGAAACAGAGCTCGCGGAGCTCCTAACATCTGGCTGGTGCGTGCTGCCAGAACGGTGGTGGCGGTCGGTAACAGTCGGTGTCGGTTGGAGGCCGTGACAGTGGAGTAAAAGTGTTAGCCTGGGGCCTGTGTAGAGTGACTGATGGACAGGTGGATCTCCCCAGGGATCCAGGGCTGGACCAGGGTGTGAAGAGACATAGTGGAGCAGAAAATAGAAGCTGAGCAGGTTGACTAGCCTCGTCTGGGGTGTCCAGGACCGCCGCTCTATTCCCCTCAGCTTCTAAACTCATTTCTTTCATTAGAACGAGATTTGGAACGAGCTGGTTGGGGACGGCGGAAACGCTACGGACGGGAACAACAGAGACAGAATCAATCAGAAGGGACATTCGGAGGAGGGACGGGGAAGGGTGACACCTCTACCACGGAACACACATCGTAATTGTCATGATCATTTACGTCCGAAAGCGGACAGATAACGTACACAGACATTAGGAGATGCTACAGCCCAGTACTGTAGTCCTCTGTCATCTAGGTTAATGGGAGAGCGATACAAATACATTCCTCTCTACTTCCCACCAGCCTTAGAATAACGACTTGTGTCATTGACCAATTCAGCACTCCACACACTCCACACCTAATGAACAGAATGCTGTACGCTCACCTTCAAAATCCCTCGCCCATTTTTAGCACACGGGTCCGTCCAGAAACGATGCATATGTATGAGTTACATATGGACAGTGGGAGGAGAGGCAGGAGACAGGATCCCTGCAGTCCACATCTAAATAGTGAGTTTGACCCATTTTGTATATTTAATCCATCCTGCTCAACGTTCCCAGTGCCCAGACAGCCATACGGTATTTGCCATTCCCACAACACACCCATTTGTTTCTGGTGGCACAGGGCCCCCTGCTTTCCTAATGAGCCTCCCACTTCTCCTCTGTACAGTTTAATGTCTCTTTTTCCTTTTGGGTTTGAAAGATTTACAGAGTTAATTACCTTGGGGAATTTAATTAAAACATGAACTAAAGTTCTGCACATTGATTGCTGTCATTGTTTGCAACAGCTATACACCACTTTAAGAACATTCTGAAATGAATACCTTGCCCTTGGAGCATTCTGAACAGAAGAAAGGAAAATTCTCCACAAAAGTAAACCTGCAAAATATATCTTAACACAGAGACACTGTGAGAGAGTGAGGGATGAGGCCTGGTGCTGTGGAGAGAGAGAGAGAGAGAGAGGGAGAAAGAGAGAGAGAGAGAGAGAGAAGAGAGAGAACATTATTGGTGAAGGGTGAACAGCCAGAAAAGGGTCAACTCCAAACGCCTTCAGAGACACAGAGAGAGAGAGAGAGGAGGTAGTCAAGAGAGAGAGAGACAGAGAGAAGAGAGAGAGAGGAGGTAGTCAAGAGAGAGAGAGACAGAGAGAAGAGAGAGCTGCAGAGTGTTTGCGTTCCAGGAGAGCAGAGAGAGCGTTGGGCTCCCCAGGGCTCCAGGTTCACAGTAGCTTCAACCTCCAGGCTGTTTGATGTTGAGCTGGAGGATGAGCACCCAGGCAGAGTTCAGCCAGTCATCAAACAGCACCGGGCTGAGGGGCAAGGCCGTAGCCCTAATCAAACACTACACAGCTAGGAGCACAACATGGGAACAACCCTAATTATAGTAACCTTCAATGAGGAAGGAGAACGCTATTGTTGGCATTGTTTCCATGGGTTGGGTTTGTTGGTTGGGTTAGAGGTGTGTTGTGTTCATTAGGTGAAGGAGAAATGACTCGGGTACGATTCAGAGTCGTCAAAGATTTGGTCTGGGGCCAGTATACTGTTGGACTTTAAAATGTACCCACCATTCAGAGAGGTTCCATCCCTACCCTCCTGTGTGTGTGTGTGTGTGTGTGTGTGTGTGTGTGTGTGTGTGTGTGTGTGTGTGTGTGTGTGTGTGTGTGTGTGTGTGTGTGTGTGTGTGTGTGTGTGTGTGTGTGTGTGTGTGTGTAAGAAAGAGAGAGGCGGAGACAGAAAAGAAAGAGAGAGTAACAAGCGGCCTGTCCTTGGAGAGAAGTGGAGCGCTCGATTTTCTGTTTTCTGCCATTTGTCATCGGCAGGCTAAGAGAGATCAACAGTCCTCTACACACAGATCAATATTCTCTTAACCCACACCTAATCTGGAGAGAGTTTCCTGCAATTTCACCTTCCCTCGCTCCTCTCCTCCTCCTCCCTCCATCCCCCTCTCTGCCACCATCCACTTTCTCTCCACTTTTATTTTCCCTGTTCTCTCGGTTTCGCCAATCATTTCGGGCTGACGAGCAACAGCCATTTTTCACGCGGCGGTCGGAGCCAGGTGACAAAGAAGGGAATGATGTTTCCTGACGTGGAGGATGATGGATACGATGTACTACTGAGTGGGGAGACTCGCAGCCGGGCCTCGATATCGGAAGATAGAGTAGCTGCCTAATCGCCCACATGACATCGCAAATTGCCCCTGCTCGTCCCCCCTCTCTCCCCCTCCTGAGTTTCCACCACAACCGTCGTCTCCCAATCCACTTCTTCAGTCTAGAGCAGATGTCTTCCAGCAGAGCGGTTCTGTGGCCTGGGACCCCAATAGAACTCCATCACAGTCCTCCCTCCTCTCTGTCAGCTGTTTAGAGGAGAGAAAACCAGGAAGTAGACAGCAGAGAGCATCTGTCTGACACCTAACCACAAGGCCTCCTCCTAATCCTAACCCATCCTTCAATCCCAACACCAAACCCAGTTTATAGATGACACAGTGAAACTGTGGAAGGCCAGTGGGATCTCTCCTGTCCTTGTTTCTGTCGTCATGTTGTTTTCTGAGACCTCGCTCCGTCTTCCCGACAAGGAAGGTCAAGAAACAACCACATATCTGCATTTGTCTGACGTTTACGCTCGACCAGCTGTGATACTTTCTCTTCTTCTCTCTACGTCCTCCAACATCGGTCTCAAGCAGCCACAGAGTGGTAGGAGGCCTCTAAGACAGACAGGGGCTTTCATGGCTGTGGTCTCAAGTGAAGGGCTTCTTCCAATGACAGACGTCAGCGCTCACAGACAAAGCCTGCTAGTGTACCGTCCAGGGCTGTACTCAGGGTGAGAGACACACACACACGTGCACGTAACACACACACACACACACAAACACATACAGTACACAGAAACAATAAAAGGAAGCATGGGGTCCAGTTACACACATACACACACACACACACACACACACACACACACACACACACACACACACACACACACACACACACACACACACACACACACACACACACACACACACACACACACACACACACACATCCAAACATGTAAACACACACACACACACACACACACACACACACACACACACACACACACACACACACACACACACACACACACACACA
>NC_138306.1:75400000-75412500 GCF_965601325.2 Salmo salar
GAGAAATCCCTCTGCCGGGAAAAACGGAACCCAACTCCTAAACACAAACACAGGTTCTGAGGTTCCCCTCTATCCCGTTCCCTCTCTCCCTTCCTCCCCTTACTTTAAACCAATAACTCAAGCAGGGCTGCCATCCAGATTTTCATCTTTATTTTCTCAAAAAGAGAAGCAGAGGAACGCAGAGGAAAAGTAAGCAAGGACATTCTTTGGGCTCAGCAGTAGAGGAAGACTGTCCCCCTGTCCTGGAGCCAAGACCAGGCCAAATAAAATAGCTGCGCTGCACTCGGAAATGACTAGCCAAACAGAAACAGCCATGAATCTGGGCTCCATGAATGTAAGGATTTCTCCATCCCGTCCCCAGCGTCCAGAATGATTATAGAGCCCTTTTGTAGTTAAGAACGTTTCCCAAATGGCTTTTGCAGTGATGTGAATCAAAGACGATAGCTGTGACATACCGATACTGATAATCTACTATTAGTTTTGCTTTCACAAACACTCCCAATCATATTCAGAATTTCTATTGTATTTTCTATTTCCATCTTTATGCATTCTAAGGGTTTACCATATCCTATGAACACGAACCATTGTTTGCTTACTAAACATATCCATACATAACCATACCTTGAATGTCTACAGATATTTTATGTTCCTTAGTTTTTTGTAAATTAAACTATATTATACAACTAAACGCGATATTAAATTATGTGTATTTCTTCCCCTCTGTCTCTCCCATGTCCCTCTCTCCCTGTCTCTCTCCCTGTCTCTCTCTTCCTGTCTCTCTCTCACATGTCCCTCTCTCCCTGTCTCTCTCTCCATGTCTTTCTCTTCCTGTCTCTCTCTCCCTGTCTCTCTCTCCCTGTCTCTCTCTCCCGTGCCCCTCGCTCCCTGTCTCTCTCTCACTGTCCCTCTCTCACTGTCTCTTTCTCCAATGTCCCTCTCTCACTGTCTCTCTCTCCCTGTCTCTCTCTCTCCCTGTCTCTCTCTCCGACCTCTGCTGGTGACTGACTGAGACTGTGTGGAGGTGGTGGTGTTTGTACAGCTAGCCACAGAGGAGGAGAGCCAAAGATGACACCAACCACCGTGGAAATACAGAAGTGGGTGGTAATCACACTGAAGAGGAGGCAGAGGAGAACACAACACTGCCATACAGCTATTTAATAGAGTTTTTTAACCAGTCTATGACAAAATAATTACACTATTTCATTATGTATAATCATTATGAATCTGTGTCTTTTACTGTGTGGGGTATTCTGTTGCGTTAAACTATAATGACAACATACAGTAAAAAGTTCCAGCAATTGCTTGTATGATGACTTGAACATATTGAGTTACGCCCCACATTCTACTATAGAAACATATCACGTTATAAAATCAGAGTGCATCGAATTAATCCAGCTTATTTGATATCTATGAACTAGAACGGCAACATAAATAAATAGCATTGTGAGCGATCCTGCGTCCCTGTGAGAAGACGTGTCTGTGGGGTGTTAGCGGTGCTGGTATACAGTGGGTGTTGGGCCTGGAGCCAGTGGCAGGAGGTCGTGACAGCCATGCGCTGGCTGGGAAAATCAGAGAGTGACTGACGCATTAGTTAGTGGAATTATCTGGATCACTCTGGCAACAGCTAAGGGTACAAGAGCTGCACCGCCAGGATTAGGTAATGGTATTATCAGCATGATTGTAGCATTAACACGGATAATTCCACGGATTCAGCACAAAGAATGGCCATAAAATCAGGGCATTATCCTCCGAGATGAGATCCTGATATAGAAGAAATGAAAATGGGGAGGAAGGGAAAACTCTGAGGTAAAGCTTCGAATTATAAGTCATCCTGTGTGTGTTTATTCCTCAGTAAACACATCTTAAATGACCCACGATTTTACGCCTGTCTTTTTTCTGTTCTTCCCCCCACATTGTTCTAAAAAAGAACAACATGCAGCTTTTGAATTATAGAGAAACTAAAGGAGATTAAAAACGTGGTCCCTTGCCACAGAGAGTCTAAAGAGTTGTCTACTTTGATCTGTGAGCAGTGTTCACACATACAGTGCCTTCAGAAAGTATTTAGACCCCTTGACTTTTTCCACGTTTTGTTACATTACAGCCTTATTCTAAAATTATTTCAATAAATAAAAATCCTCAGCAATCCACACACAATATCCCATGACAAAGTGTAAACAGGTTTTTTTGAGAATTTTGCAAATGTAAAAACAAAAATAAATATCTTATTTACATAAGTATTCAGACACTTTGCTATGAGAATCGAAATTGAGCTTGATTGGAGTCCACCTGGGGTAAATTTAATTGATTGGACATGATTTGGAAAGGCACACACCTGTCTATTTAAGGTCCCACAGTTGGTAGTGCATGTCAGAGGAAAAACCAAGCCATGAGGTCGAAGGAATTGTCCATAGAGCTCAGAGACCGGCTTGTGTCGAGGCACAGATCTGGGGAAGGGAACCAAAATATTTTTGCAGCATTGAAGGTCCCCAAGAACACATTGGCCTCCATCATTCTTAAAGGAATAAGTTTGGAACCACAAAGACTTCCTATAGCTGGCCACCCGGCCAAACTGAACAATTGGAGGAGAAGGGCCTTGGTCAGGGAGGTGACCATGAACCCGATGGTCACTCTGACAGAGCTCTAGAGTTCCTCTGTGGAGATGGGAGAACCTTCCAAAAGGACAACCATCGCTGCAGCACTTCACCAATCAAGCCTTTATGGTAGAGTGGCCAGACAGAAGTCACTCCTCAGTAAAAGGCACATGACAGCCCGCTTGGAGTTTTCCAAAAGGCACCTAAAGACTCTCACACCATGAGAAACAAGATGCTCTGGTCTGATGAAACCAAGATTGAACTCTTTGGCCTGAATGCCAATCGTCACGTCTGGAGAAAACCTGGCACTATCCCTACAGTGAGGCATGGTGGTGGCAGCATCATGCTGTGGGGATGTTTTTCAGTGGCCGGGACTGGGAGACTAGTCAGGATCGAGGGAAAGATGAACGGAGCAAAGTACAGAGAGATCCTTGATGAAAACCTGCTCCAGAGAGCTCAAGACCTCAGACTGGGGCGAAGGCTCACCTTCCAACAGGACAACGACCCTAAGCACACAGCCAAGACAACACAGGAGTGGCTTCGGGATAAGTCTCTGAATGTCCTTGAGTGGCCCTGCCAGAGCCCGGACTTGAACACGAACGAAGATCTCTGGAGAGACCTGAAAATAGCTGTGCAGCAACGCTCCCCATCCAACCTGACAGAGCTTGAGAGGATCTGCAGAGAAGAATGGGAGAAACTCCCACAAATACAGGTGTGCCAAGCTTGTAGCATCACACCCAAGAAGACTTGAGTCTGTAATCGCTGACAAAGGTGCTTCAATAAAGTACTGAGTAAAGGGTCTGAATACTACTGTAAATGTAATATTTCACTAAAAAAAGTATAAATTAGTAACATTTTCTAAAAACCTGTTTTTGCTTTGTCATTATGGGGTATTGTGTGTAGATTGATGAGGGGAAAAAACGATTTAATCAATTTTAGAATAATGCCGTAACCTAACAAAATGTGGAAAAAGTCAAGGGGCCTGAATACTTTCCGAAGGCACTGTAAATCAGTGTAGAGAGCAGCGTTAGTACAGGGATACCTATGGCTGTGTATGGTTTGATATATATGTCATAGTAGCTGTGTGCTGGTGTGTAGGAGAGCACCCTGTGGTTACCGTACAGTAGCCCCATAAATATTGGGGTGGCAGCGTAGCCTAGTGGTTAGAGCGTTGGACTAGTAACTGAAAGGTTGCAATTTCAAATCCCCGAGCTGACAAAGTACACATCTGTCGTTCTGCCCCTGAACAAGACAGTTAACCCACTGATCCTAAGCCATCATTGAAAATAAGAATTTGTTCTTAACTGACTTGTCTAGCTAAATAAAGGTAATATATAAACCTGGATCACTGTAAATGAGAAGACCAGAAAGGAGGGATAAACTCATTCTTCCTCAAAATGTTATGAGTCTATATCTCTCCCCCCTCTCTCTCTCTCTGAATGGCTGTGTGAAGTCAACTTGTGTAGCAGGTAGTGTAGTGAACCCGTACAGTCATGGTGTGGGAGGCCTATGCTTGAGAACGGAGCAAGAGGGTACACTGGTGCCTGCAGTTAGCACGCAGCACGGTAGCAAGTTGCTAGCAATGCTGCAGGAGCTGTGCTGCCTCAGTGTATAAATAGAAGTGAGTTATTTTCGTGTTACATATTTAGCTGCAGGTTATTCTAATGCAAATTGATGTGGTGGATCGGAGAGAGACAGAGAGGGGTGTTTTTGTTGCCTGGAATTAGTGTTGTGAGAGCGCCTTTTCTTCTCCCATTCTATCCCTCTCTTTCTCTCCTCCCCAAATTACTGCTATTAAGACAGGACTGGTGTGAGCCAAACGCAGGGCTCCACTTAATGTGATTTCCCAGAGAAGAGAAAGGAACAAGCTGCCCTGATTCATGGGAAACCTGGAGCGACTGAAGATGTCCACCTCCGTGTGGTGTTAACAAACGCAAACACTGTGTCTGTGTGTGTGTGTGTGTGTGTGTGTGTCTGTGTGTGTGTGTGTGTGTGTGTGTGTGTGTGTGTGTGTGCGTGTGTGTGTGTGTGTGTGTGTGTGTGTGTGTGTGGTGTGTGTGAGTGTGGAGAATGAATGGATCAGCATCAAAGAGCCGTTATGATATATGACACCCTATTCTTAAAGTGGAGAGCTTGTCGTCACATTAGCACAATGCTAATCCTGTGAATGGGCCTGCTTTAGAACAGACAAATGCAAATGTACGTATTCTAATTGGAGCTAAACATCTTTTAGAGCCTTCCTGTGTGTGTGGATGCAGCATTCCTACAGAGAGAGAGAAGGCTTACTGATCTCTCCTACAGTCCCTCTACTCTCCTCCTCAGACAACTGGTGGAAACAGAATAGTGCGACACCATGCTTCCCTCTGAAATGTCTGCCATGCCAGCTTTCAGCGCCCGCGTTGGCCGGGATTAAGTTTGACAGGCTGGTTGAGTCCTGGCTATTGGCTGGGCTCCAGGGACGTTGTACAGGAAAGGCTGTATACAACACCAAAGGAACCAGGAACATGGAAACAGAGCATTCTGTCACCATGGACCGCACCGCCTCGACAACGGGCAGATTGGATTCAGCTGTACAGTTGGAAATATGAGATATGAACAGAAAGAGAGAGAGCGAGAGAGAGAGAAAAGAGGGAGGGAGAGAAAGAGCAAGAAAGAAAGAGAGGCGGGAAGAGAGAGAATCAAATCAAATGTTATTTTATTTGTCACATGCTTTGTAAACAACAGGTGTAGACTAACAGTGAAATGTTGGGCCCTTCCCAACAATGCAGAGCTACTTAATATTTTTTTTTAATAGAAAAATTGAAAATTAATAACACAAGGAATAAATACACAACGAGTAACGATACCACGGCTATATACACGGGGTACCAGTACAGAGTCCATGTGCAGGGGTACGATGTAATTAAGGTAGATATGTACATATAACTAGGAACATAGGGACAGATAGTTAACAGTAGCAGCAGCGTAAGTGATAAGTCAAAATAGTTAGTTAAATAGTTAACCAATAGCTACCTGGACTAAATCTGTAACAGTCTTCTGGTTTGGGGGTAGAAGCTGTTCAGGGTCCTGTTGGTTCCAGACGGTGCATCACAGCTTGCTGTGTGGTAGCAGAGAGAACAGTCTATGACTTGGGTGGCTGGAGTCTTTGAAAATGTTTCGGGCCTTCCTCTGATACCGCCTGGTATAGAGGTCCTGTATGGTAGGGAGCCTGGCCCCAGTGATGTACCCTCTGTAGTGCCTTGTGGTTGGTTCCCTAACAGTTGCCATAGGAAACGATGATGCAGCCAGTCAAGATGCTCAATGGTGAAGCTGTATAACTTTTTGAGGATCTAAGGACCCATGCCAAATCTTTTCAGCCTCCTGAGGGGGAAAAGGTGTTGTCGTGCCATGATAATTCCTTAGTGATGTGGACACTAAGGAATTTGAAGCTCTCTACCTGCTCCACCACAGCCCCATCGATGTGGATGAGAGAGAGAGAGAGAGAGAGAGAGAGAGAGAGAGAGAGAGAGAGAGAGAGAGAGAGAGAGAGAGAGAGAGAGAGAGAGAGAGAGAGAGAGAGAGAGAGAGAGAGAGAGAGAAGAGAGAGAGAGAGAGAATAGCAGGCCTGGGAGCAGGCAGAGGTGCTGAAATCCAAACATGATGGTGTTCACAGAAACACAGAGCCAGTGGATGAACACTCAACACCAAACCAGGGTCTGACTGTGGCCTGGAGGAGACTGGGAGCAGCTCTGTGTTATAGCCTGATACAACTCCTCCTGTCCATGTGGGCTCTCAGCCAGTACCATGTTCCTTCAGACAGAGGGCCGGTCTAAAACCACACCCTAATCGTCATATAACTAATGCACTATGTTTGACCAGAGCCAAAATAGTGCCCACTATTGGGAATAGGGTTTGACTGGAGACAGCCAGACTGTAGATGACCTGCAGAAAGGCCTAGCTGCTGATCTTCCCAAGCAACCCCCCTTGTTTTCCTAGAGACTCTCAGAGCACAATGTTTCTGTGCTGTCCAGGTACTTCAGGGCTCCCGAGTGGTGCAGTGGTCTAAGGCACTGCATCTCAGTGCTAGAGCTGTAACTACAGACCCTGGTTCGATCCTGGGCTGTATCACATCCAGCCATGATTGGGAGTTCCATAGGGCGGCGCACAGCGTCGTCCGGGTTAGGGTTTGGCCGGGGTAGGTCGTCATTGTAAATAAGAATTTGTTCTTAACTGATTTGCCTAGTTAATTTAAAAAAATTAACTTCACCTCGTGCCTTCGATATCAAGTCACTGAAACACTGTGTTGTGATGCTGTTGTTTTTACTCAACACCAAAATGCAGCACGTTACTGACAGGCTCGCACTCGTTAGTGATGGCTTCATCCCTTCAAATCACTGTCACAACTAAGCATTAGAAACAGACAGCTAAGTGATTCTCTGGGAACTACAGTAAGAACAGAACACTGTGGATAATAAAGCTCCCATGGGCCAAAAACAGAAACACCATATCAATATTAAACCATATTGCTTTGTAGTTTTACTATCGTTATCTCTAAGATACTCTTAGTGAGTGGCTGTGAGCACTGAGCACTTCTCTAATAGATCGGTGGTGTAGCTAACCCTCATAGGGGAGGCAGTAGCAGCAGTGAGAGAGGCCAGTACTGTGGCCTTTCACATAGATCAAGGCTTAATTCGACCGCAGGCGCTGCTGGCTGGCGATGGTCTGAGACAAATGACGGTTCAGGAGGAGCGGTCCCCAAGCACCGCTCTGGCTGGCCACAGATCAGATGTGGCGCTGGGGTTGGGGTACTTAGTGTACTTAGTGCCTGCAGTATGGAGCAGAGTGCTGTGTGGGCCATCTAGCTCACTGTTAGCCCCTAATGGGTCCCCAGACAGTGGGGCCTGACCTCCATGCACTGTGTTTCAGTGACTTGGTATCAAAGGCAGGATGTGAAGTACCTGGACAGCAAGCCCACAGCATCCATTACAGCTGAGCTGGGCTAGGCCTTCCTGGATAGCTGTTTCCTTCCTTCCTTCCTTCCTTCCTTCCTTCCTTCCTTCCTTCCTTCCTTCCTTCCTTCCTTCCTTCCTTCCTTCCTTCCTTCCTTCCTTCCTTCCTTCCTTCCTTCCTTCCTTCCTTCCTTCCTTCCTTCCTTCCTTCCTTCCTTCCTTCCTTCCTTCCTTCCTTCCTCCAGTGTAACAAACAGTCCCTGGCAAGTTACTGTGGATGACTGGCTCTTTTTCCATCTTCCTTCTTTTGACCTTTTTCTGCTAAACAAGATTCTAGAATTCTCCTCGTTCCATAGCTAGCTAGAATTTTGTTCCAGAGAATTCCTATAACCGGCCGGGGGAAAAGACCAACAGAGCCTGTGAACTCTGCATACATTCCATTATCAGCCTGCCTACATAGGGCACCAGCAGCTTATGCATGTCTGGCCGGCCGGCTCTAATATCCACCAGCTACCCACTGCCCATGCTAGGCAAGCACCTGCTGTTACTAAGAACACAGACCAGCCGGCCTTATCTATCCAGCAGATCAGAATACACAGGGACGTAGATTAGCCAAAATCTTCAGCTAAACAAACACACAGGCAACGGTTCCTATTTCCCATTTGCTTGAAAACAAAATCTCTTTCTAAGATTTCCCCACATCAGAAGGTGAACAGGGAAGTGAGTTTAGGGGTGGATTACGGGCGGCTTTTGAAACAGCCAAAACTGGGGCACGGGTGTGTGTGTGCTGCCTGCCGTTCTGGAGTCTGGCGCTGTTCCCCTTCGGTGGCATGCAGGCCTAATGATTCCTAATGCGGCTAAACATTACGGCGCCATGAAACCCGCTTTTCACTGGGGAGCGCTGCGCAAATCTTCCATCGCATGTTCCCTTTGTTGATTTTTGTGAGACAACAACGCAGCGCGCTTATCTCCATTACAGCCCAGCACCACGGGGAGCTTTCACAAAGCCTTTCACCCATCGCCTTATTAGCTGCTATTCCCTTCTGTCTCCCCCCCCCGCATCCTCCCCTGCTTCTGCTGAGCGAGAGAGAGCGAGAGAGAGAGAGAGAGAGAGAGAGAGGAGAGAGAGAGAGAGAGAGAGAGAGAGAGAGAGAGAGAGAGAGAGAGAGAGAGAGAGAGAGAGAGAGAGAGAGAGAGAGAGAGAGAGAGAGAATTACCCCTTGTTTTTCCCACCACACCACAATAACCAGCCATTTCTATTTAGACTCCGCTGGGCTCCACGACAACAGTTCTGCCATCCCTCTGTTCTTTTTAAACACTAAACCACAGAGGGAGAAAAAGAGGAAATGGGGAAAGCTATCTCAAGGTCTTTTCCAGGCCTGTCATCCCCGTTTGCTTGGGGTGTTCATTTCAGAGGCAGCTTAGAGGCTGAAGCATATTGTTTAATACTGTATTGTCAGGGACAACATGGATAATACACATCACAGTAATAGTCATATATCAAGGTTAGTAAGGGGATATTTCTGTGATGTACTTAATATCATGACGATTGTTGCAGGTCACTTGTCCTGCGCTGCTGCATCCCTCTCGCTAGATACACACGGTAACAGGCCGATGTTCCCCAACTGAAACCAGACCGTTGGGTTTTTGTTTGGGAGAAGCCGGGAGAATTCTAATTCGGAAAAGTTCCCCAGGGAGATGAGTTCTGTTGTCCTCTCCTCACGCCAGAACCCCTCCATCCCTCCTTCATCACTTTTTTCATCCCTCCATTCTCCCTCTCCCCCGTGCTGCCTCGCTGTCTTCCTCCCATCCTCTTCTTCCTCCGCGGCTCAAAGTCTGCCTGCCTGGGTCGAGGGCAGATAAGATCTGGCGTTTGTTTTTTGGGTGCCTCCCCAGAATGCAGTTCTGCCCCGCGGTCCTCAGCTGGGCCCTGTGTTTGTTTAGTGTGTGTTTATTTGTTTCTCTTGTAGTCCTGGGAATAATTATCGTATCCATATGTCTGGCTAAAACATCATTCTCCAAGCCAGTAGCATGGCAGCATACTCCTTTTCCCATTTTAATTACTGTTAACATTGCAAGTGTTAAACTGGATCCCACCGTTTCCGGCTTAGGTTGACTTAAATTAATAAGTTAGGATCTTTATAACCGTGACTTGTGAGCTTTCCAAACCAACTGTTAAGTTTTGTGTTTATGCTTTGGTACGTTAGAAAGTTTTCTCCGTCATGTGCTCCAACATCACAGCTCACGAAGAATACTATGTCAGCTTTGCAACTCAGTCAACAAATTCAAGCCAAACTTGAAACCTCAGCAATGTCATTTCTTTGACTCCTGACGCCCATGTTACAGGGCGCTTTGACTTCAATTAAAAGTTCACTAATTTTGCCACCCCATTAGTTGTGAATGTGTTGGATGTTTGCGTTAGGCATTAGGGTACATAGTGTATGCTGAGTGCATGCTGTCCTTAGGGGTGACAGAGCCAGCAGAGTGCTGCTAATGCCAACCCAATATCACAGATTATTGTGAAATAGACACAAATTGCTTATTGGGAATTTGTGACAGGCACATCAAAAAGTTTTTTTTTTTGTGTCCAGTACACAATTTTTTATACAGAGTATTACAATCACAGATAAAGACAGTAAGTTACTTATCCCTTACAAAAAAATATTGCAGTTTTGAAAGTAAAAGTGCAGTAAATGCAGTTGACTGTGATATTTTGGATGCAGTAATTGCAGTATACTGCAGTTATACAGCACTCTAACTGCAATCTTTTTTCGTAAGGGAAGACAGAAACAATAGGAGGGAGGTTAGTCGGGTTGGATAGGTATAACTCAATCTCATCGTGGACAACTTTAGCATTTTAGCTAATTAGCAACTTTGCAACTATTCACTACTTTTTTTAGCTACTTTTTAACTACTTAGCATGTTAGCTAACCCTTCCCCTAACCTTAACCCTGACTTTAACCCTTTAACTACTTAGCTAGCATGTTACCTAACCCATAACCTTAACAGCTAACCCTAAACCCCTTTTTCGTGTGGCTGTCACAGATTTGGAAGAAGTAATTTGTGCCTATTTCACAATAAGCTGTGATAGTATGTTACTGCATCTGGAATGAGTGGTGTCAGAGGCACGGTTGTCACCCCATATTCCCCGGGCTTGGCAGTGGGCCAGACTAGTTGTGTGGAAGTAATAGTGACTGCTGAGTCAATCAGATGGGGTGTAGTTAGACACAGGCAGGTCAGCAGGACCACTCACAACCCATCATAGAGGAAGAGCAACAGTGGTAGGATAACATGTCTTTGCTTGCCTCAGTATATGCTGAGGTAATAATCATTTCTCATTATCAGATGTCAATGCGCTACATTAATGCCTGATTTGAGTTTACAAAAAAAGATTCAACCAATGAAATTCTGATGATCAAAAAGTGTGATTCGGGGTGACATTTCTTGACAACAGTATAGCTTCCTGATCTGCTCTCGTCTGCTCTGCCTAGCTGGCTACGGGGAGTGCAGGGTTTCCACGGTAATGACATGGCTTCTCTCTCTGTTTTCCTCTAGCCCAGTCTTTATTTCAATAAGAAATCATCCATTATTTAGCTCCCAACCCCTCTGCACCGTGCCCCCCCTCTCTCCTCTCAACTCCCCCTGCCCCCCCCTCTCTCTCCTCTCGACTGCCTCCCCTCGGATCTGGGCATCCCGCTGATACTCACTTCAAGGACGAATGTGGAGGAGAGGAGTCGACCAAGCCACTAGACATGTGCGACGTGTGCACACATGCACGCATGCCCGCACACACACACACACAAAGAAAATTATCTCAGAAGGAAGAGACTGGTAAAACGTGTGACCCAAATATACATGGCTTTGTACTCCAGTTCAAAGTTTTCAGTTATTTTATACAAAAACTCCTAAAAAAACATTGAATAAATCATACACACACCCAAACCTGGTGCTATTACTGGATAGAGGAGAGAGAGAGTTAAAGAGAGAGAGTTAAAGAGAGAGCTAAAAGGAAAGAGTAGGGGAGCGACAGGAGCAAGAAAGAGAGAAGGTGGGGGAGAGAGAGTTACAGAAAGAGAGAAGGTGGGGAGAGAGAGTTACAGAAAGAGAGAAGGTGGGGGAGAGAGAGTTACAGAAAGAGAGAAGGTGGGGAGAGAGAGTTACAGAAAGAGAGAAGGTGGGGAGAGAGAGTTACAGAAAGAGAGAAGCCACGGGAGAGAGAGTTAAAGAAAGAGAGAAGCCACGGGAGAGAGAGTTACAGAAAGGGAGAAGGTGGGGGAGAGAGAGTTACAGAAAGAGAGAAGGTGGGGAGAGAGAGTTACAGAAAGAGAGAAGGTGGGGAGAGAGAGTTACAGAAAGAGAGAAGGTGGGGGAGAGAGAGTTACAGAAAGAGAGAAGCCACGGGAGAGAGAGTTACAGAAAGAGAGAAGCCACGGGAGAGAGAGTTACAGAAAGAGAGAAGGTGGGGAGAGAGAGTTACAGAAAGAGAGAAGGTGGGGGAGAGAGAGTTACAGAAAGAGAGAAGGTGGGGGAGAGAGAGTTACAGAAAAAGAGAAGGTGGGGGAGAGAGAGTTACAGAAAGAGAGAAGGTGGGGAGAGAGAGTTACAGAAAGAGAGAAGGTGGGGGAGAGAGAGTTACAGAAAGAGAGAAGCCACGGGAGAGAGAGTTACAGAAAGAGAGAAGGTGGGGAGAGAGAGGTTACAGAAAGAGAGAAGCCACGGGAGAGAGAGTTACAGAAAGAGAGAAGCCACGGGAGAGAGAGTTACAGAAAGAGAGAGTGAATATCTTCCTCTTTTCTTTGCATCTGTTGATGACACTTTTTTCCTGTGATGATTCGTTTCCAGGTTTCTGATTCCACATTACTGTTACCAGAATCAATGTTTTGAATCAAAGTCTGAAATAAGGAGTCACTATCTGCTGCCTAGAAGCTGCATGATCACAAAGCTTTGACCTCGGTGACAACACAATCCCCAATCCTTACCA
>NC_138306.1:75417500-75432500 GCF_965601325.2 Salmo salar
ACCAGAAGCCAAGTCGAGGAAGGAACGGAAAAAAGTAGGCTAACGCACAGATTTGGAATAACAATGACACCAACATGTGTGTTTTGTTTTTGTGTTTTGTATCTGTTCACCTTAATAAAAGACTATCTCTGGTTTTTCTACATGTTCACAGGTAGACTGGTGCAGAGAGATTTCTACTGTAGATTCAATTCAAACCCTTGCAGGCCTGGTAGGTCTGGCGCTAGTTAGCTAGCATTAGCATACCCACACATTAGTAGCCTGGTTACTGAGGATGGGGGCCTAGCTGTCGTCACAGTGCCTAGCTAGCATTAGCATGTCCCCCAGTAGTTACTGAGTGAAGATGAAGCCTAGCAGTCTTTATAGTGCTAGCTAGCGTTAGCATCCCCTCAGTACTGTGGTAGTTAGTGAGGATGAAGGAGGCCTAGTTAGCTGTCTCTAGAGTGGAGGAATGCCAGTCAGACTCTCCCCTGTTCCCCGCAGCATTGCTGTTTGGGCTCTGATCCACGGACGCAGGCAGACAGACATCCCCCTCATTACCGACAAATTACATGCAAATTTCCACCAAATAAATGAGTTTTAAGTACTTGACAACCTGTCAGCCTTAGAATATTGAAACGTCCTGACGGCCAGATAAACAATCAACAATAATCACTCTATGCAAATTAGACATTTCCTGCACAATTATGAAGAAAAAACCCGCTATAAATAACTGGACACAAAGGCATCTGGCGTTTGTTCGGGTTCTGAACAGATACCGATGCAAATGAAAGATTCTTTAGGATGTAATTGATTCAAACGTTCACTCGCCTTTCTGTCTTTTTTTAAAATGTTCTTTTTTTTCTCTCTTTGAGTTGTTTTTTCTCCTCTCCCTTTATCACTGCTGCTTTCAATATACACGGATAATGGGCGATGTAAATGAGTGAACGAGGGAGAAAGGAGGGAGGGGAGAATAGAAGAGGAGGAATGAGATACCCTTTCGTCTACCTCTCATTTCATCTTTTATGTGAGTGCTGCTTTAGACGGGCTGCTGGAAAAATAATGTGCTCTTATTATTAACTGTATTGGAAATGACTGTGAGGAA
Source organism: Salmo salar (assembly GCF_965601325.2). Classification (NCBI taxonomy): domain Eukaryota; kingdom Metazoa; phylum Chordata; class Actinopteri; order Salmoniformes; family Salmonidae; genus Salmo; species Salmo salar. Next base: position 75,418,582 of record NC_138306.1, read on the forward strand.
TGAATTGAGTGCTGGCTGGCTAGATCTGGGCTTGGCTCTCTGTCCATAGGAGTCCACTGCTGCGGACTACACCACTGCTACTCTCCCTCTCCCACCCCCTGGAACACCACTAGGAGATTATGACTGACAAGAACATCATTATCAAGTCATTTCAGGACAAACGGATATCTCTCACTCTTATTTCCCTCCATGCCCTGCCTGCTGGAAATAGAGTAGTGTCTTTTCTCTATCTCTTTCCATCTAACCACCTCTCTGTTTCTCTCCTCTCTCTCCCCCTCTCTCTCTACCCCTCTCTGTTTCTCTCCTCTCTCTCCTCCTCCTCTCTACCCCTCTCTCTGTTTCTCTCCTCTCTCTCCACCACTCTCTCTGTTTCTCTCCTCTCTCTACCCTTCTCTCTGTTTCTCTCCTCTCTCTCCACCACTCTCTCTCTGTTTCTCTCCTCTCTCTCTGTTTCTCTCCTCTCTCTATCTCCTCTCTCCACCTCTCTCTCTCTCTCTCTCTCTTTAGTTTGTCCTCTCTTCTTTATCCTCCTCACCCTCTCTCTCTCTCCCTCTCTCTCCCCCTCTTTATTCCCCCTCTGTACTCTACCATCCTTAGTGAGATGGTGAGGGACTAATGTGTGTTGAGCTGAGGTTGACCCTGTGACCGATGGCCCCACGATGGCCCCCAAATCAGTAGTTCAATTAGTGCAGCTAACGGACTCCTACGTACCCAGGCCTGATACCTCCTCTACCAGCCTCCTCTGTCTCTGACACCCCCTCTCCTCTACCTCTCCCCACAGGACCAGCACCCAGGCACTGGGTGTTCACATCAAATCACTATCTATCTCACTGAGGAGAGAAGAGGAGTAACTGGCTTCAACAGCAGGTCCTCACAGGGAGATTTTCCTGGTCCTTTACATACTGCCTCACCAGAAGCACCAGTCCACCACCTTATCTTCAGACAGTTCAGCATTCCCACACTGCCAAGTGTGTTAACGACTGGCTCCACTTCAACCTGCCTGTCCTCTCTATTGTCTATTTATCAATCAGCTCTGACGTCCTCCACCACCACTTACTGTCTGTCTGGAGATAGTCAGGGTTGTCTTTCTCTACTAAGTCAAATAAACGTTTGTGTGTGTGTGTGTGTGTGTGTGTGTGTGTGTGTGTGTGTGTGTGTGTGTGTGTGTGTGTGTGTGTGTGTGTGGTGTGTGTGTGTGTAAATAATCCTCTTCAAAAGGATTATATCCAAAGCAGGTACTGCTACAGTAAAATGGCCTCAGACTAGAATTGAAGCATTTCTTTTGGAGTCCCACTTCCCCTTTCAAAACACTGTCACTGTTGTTCCTCACTTTTCCTTATCTCACTACTGCATGGCCAGACAGAGACCTTTCATAGTTTGGTAAGGATTGGGGATTGTGTCGTCACCGAGGTCAAAGCTTTGTGATCATGCAGCTTCTAGGCAGCAGATAGTGACTCCTTATTTCAGACTTTGATTCAAAACATTGATTCTGGTAACAGTAATGTGGAATCAGAAACCTGGAAACGAATCATCACAGGAAAAAAGTGTCATCAACAGATGCAAAGAAAAGAGGAAGATATTCACTCTCTCTTTCTGTAACTCTCTCTCCCGTGGCTTCTCTCTTTCTGTAACTCTCTCTCCCGTGGCTTCTCTCTTTCTGTAACTCTCTCTCCCCACCTTCTCTCTTTCTGTAACTCTCTCTCCCGTGGCTTCTCTCTTTCTGTAACTCTCTCTCCCCCCACCTTCTCTCTTTCTGTAACTCTCTCTCCCCACCTTCTCTCTTTCTGTAACTCTCTCTCCCCCACCTTCTCTTTTTCTGTAACTCTCTCTCCCCCACCTTCTCTCTTTCTGTAACTCTCTCTCCCCCACCTTCTCTCTTTCTGTAACTCTCTCTCCCCACCTTCTCTCTTTCTGTAACTCTCTCTCCCGTGGCTTCTCTCTTTCTGTAACTCTCTCTCCCGTGGCTTCTCTCTTTCTGTAACTCTCTCTCCCCACCTTCTCTCTTTCTGTAACTCTCTCTCCCGTGGCTTCTCTCTTTCTGTAACTCTCTCTCACCGTGGCTTCTCTCTTTCTGTAACTCTCTCTCCCCACCTTCTCTCTTTCTGTAACTCTCTCTCCCCCACCTTCTCTCTTTCTGTAACTCTCTCTCCCCCACCTTCTCTCTTTCTGTAACTCTCTCTCCCCACCTTCTCTCTTTCTGTAACTCTCTCTCCCCACCTTCTCTCTTTCTGTAACTCTCTCTCCCCACCTTCTCTCTTTCTGTAACTCTCTCTCCCCTACCTTCTCTCTTTCTGTAACTCTCTCTCCCCCAACTTCTCTCTTTCTGTAACTCTCTCTCCCCACCTTCTCTCTTTCTGTAACTCTCTCTCCCCACCTTCTCTCTTTCTGTAACTCTCTCTCCCCTACCTTCTCTTTTTCTGTAACTCTCTCTCCCCCACCTTCTCTCTTTCTGTAACTCTCTCTCCCCCACCTTCTCTCTTTCTGTAACTCTCTCTCCCCCACCTTCTCTCTTTCTGTAACTCTCTCTCCCCCACCTTCTCTCTTTCTGTAACTCTCTCTCCCCACCTTCTCTCTTTCTGTAACTCTCTCTCCCCACCTTCTCTCTTTCTGTAACTCTCTCTCCCCCACCTTCTCTCTTTCTGTAACTCTCTCTCCCCCACCTTCTCTCTTTCTGTAACTCTCTCTCCCCTACCTTCTCTCTTTCTGTAACTCTCTCTCCCCCACCTTCTCTCTTTCTGTAACTCTCTCTCCCCACCTTCTCTCTTTCTGTAACTCTCTCTCCCCCACCTTCTCTCTTTCTGTAACTCTCTCTCCCCCACCTTCTCTCTTTCTGTAACTCTCTCTCCCCCACCTTCTCTCTTTCTGTAACTCTCTCTCCCCACCTTCTCTCTTTCTGTAACTCTCTCTCCCCCACCTTCTCTCTTTCTGTAACTCTCTCTCCCCCACCTTCTCTCTTTCTGTAACTCTCTCTCCCCCACCTTCTCTCTTTCTGTAACTCTCTCTCCCCACCTTCTCTCTTTCTGTAACTCTCTCTCCCCCACCTTCTCTCTTTCTGTAACTCTCTCTCCCCACCTTCTCTCTTTCTGTAACTCTCTCTCCCCCACCTTCTCTCTTTCTGTAACTCTCTCTCCCCCACCTTCGCTCTTTCTGTAACTCTCTCTCCCCCACCTTCTCTCTTTCTGTAACTCTCTCTCCCCACCTTCTCTCTTTCTGTAACTCTCTCTCCCCCACCTTCTCTCTTTCTGTAACTCTCTCTCCCCCACCTTCTCTCTTTCTGTAACTCTCTCTCCCCACCTTCTCTCTTTCTTGCTCTGTCGCTCCCCTACTCTTTCTTTTTCTCTCTCTCTTTAACTCTCTCTTCCTATCTTTAACTCTCTCTGTCTTTCACTCTACTAATACTGCGTCTGTCTGTCTGTCTGTCTGTCTGTCTGTCTGTCTGTCTGTCTGTCTGTCTGTCTGTCTGTCTGTCTGTCTGTCTGTCTGTCTGTCTGTCTGTCTGTCTGTCTGTCTGTCTGTCTTATCTCCATCAACAGCAGTATCTACAGTCCTCTTCTCTCCTGTAAGCCTCATATCACAGCCTGCTCCCTGTGTGTTCTCTTCACACCCTATACCTGTCACTGTGACTTCCTCTCTCTCTCCTCCCCTCCACCCTATACCTGTCACTGTGACTTCCTCTCTCTCTCCTCCCCTCCCCTCCACCCTATACCTGTCACTGTGACTTCCTCTCTCTCTCTCTCCTCCCCTCCACCCTATACCTGTCACTGTGACTTCCTCTCTCTCCTCCCCTCCCCTCCATCCTATACCTGTCACTGTGACTTCCTCTCTCTCTCCTTCCCTCCACCCTATACCTGTCACTGTGACTTCCTCTCTGACTCTTTCCCTCCCTCCCCTCCACCCTATACCTGTCACTGTGACTTCCTCTCTCACTCCTTCCCTCCCCTCCACCCTATACCTGTCACTGTGACTTCCTCTCTCACTCCTTCCCTCCCCTCCACCCTATACCTGTCACTGTGACTTCCTCTCTCACTCCTTCCCTCCCCTCCACCCTATACCTGTCACTGTGACTTCCTCTCTCACTCCTCCCCTCCCTCCCCTCCACCCTATGCCTGTCACTGTGACTTCCTCTCTCACTCCTTCCCTCCCTTCCCTCCACCCTATACCTGTCTCTGTGACTCCCTCCCTCCCTCCCTCCCTCCCTCCCTCCCTCCCTCCCTCCCTCCCTCCCTCCCTCCCTCCCTCCCTCCCTCCCTCCCTCCCTCCCTCCCTCCCTCCCTCCCTCCCTCCCTCCCTCCTCCCTCCCTCCCTCTACCTGTCTCTGTGACTTCCTCTCTCTCTCCTTCCCTCTCTCCCCTCCACCCTATACCTGTCACTGTGACTTCCTCTCTCTCTCCTTCCCTCTCTCCCCTCCACCCTATACCTGTCACTGTGACTTCCTCTCTCTCTCCTTCCCTCTCTCCCCTCCACCCTATACCTGTCACTGTGACTTCCTCTCTCACTCCTTCCCTCTCTTCCCTCCACCCTACCACACGTCTCTTTACTCAATCACACCCAGCTGATCACCCTGGATAATTCTCACAAAGACAAGGAGGTCCAAGCTGCAGGTAACAGAGAGTTCCCACCATTATGGAAACGGACCTACAGGGTAGAGAGTCTTTAAATCGGAGGTACGCTGTAACAGAGTGGGGGGACTTCTCCAACAATGGGGCATAGCCTACCTTTCCTGAGAGTCCAGATATTAGCATTCTGTTGGTATATTTTCACTACAGAGAAAGGCTGTGTTGTTGTTTAGCGATGGAGGATATTTAGATTGGGTGGTGGGGGGGGGGAAGACAAGAGGCAGCAGACGAGAGAGAGAGAGAGAGTGTCAGACAGACGAGAGAGAGAGAGAGAGAGAGAGAGAGAGAGAGAGAGAGCGAGAGTGTCAGACAGACGAGCGGTGAGCAGCGTTATCAATCACGGGCCGCTCTATTAATTTCATCAATGCCCCAGCGCCCGCTGACATTAAATGACACGTGGGTCCGGGCCACCGCTGGCTGTCTCCTGGCTGTCCCTGAGGTGGCAACATCGCGGCCACGCTTTTGAAATGCAAATGAGGCTTTAACCTTAAACAGAGGCGCCCCAGAATTATCTCTCTGCCTTCAAGTTGTGGCGGCGCTCCTTCAACCCTCGCACCCCCTGCCACCCTTCACACTCCTCCACCTTCCCCTTATCCACCCTCCATCTCCACCACTAGGCTGACCCCTGAGGTAGATGGAGAGAGAGAGCATTCTGAGAAAAGACTGATAAAGTCAATTTGGCGGCAGACTAGAGGAAGAGAGGTGGAGGAAGAGAGGATGAGAGGAGGAGGAGGATGAGAAGAGGGCTGTCTGCCTCCCTCCAACAGTGCTGACACCGGCGTTTCTGTCCTGATGAAAGAGCAAAGAGCAGAGAGGAGCCTGGGAGGAGAGGACGGCCAGGATGAAGACGTCTCAAGGACGTGGCCGAGCTCAGGAGGGGGGTCCTCTCCCCCTCTTCTCCCCTGTCTTTATGACCTCTCTCCCCTAGCTCCCCCCTCCTTCTGCTCTCTCTCCCATCTCTTCCCCAGCTCAGGAGGGGGGTCCTCTCCCCCTCTTCTCCCCTGTCTTTATGACCTCTCTCCCCTAGCTCCCCCCTCCTTCTGCTCTCTCTCCCATCTCTTCCCCAGCTCAGGAGGGGGGTCCTCTCCCCCTCTTCTCCCCTGTCTTTATGACCTCTCTCCCTTAGCTCTCCCCTTATTCTCCCCCGTCTTTATGACCTCTCTCCCTTAGCTCTCCCCCCCTCTTCCCCTCTTCCCCTCCTCCCCCTCTCCAGTTCCTCTCTCCTGGTGGCTAGTCCCTCCCCAGCTCCCTCCCTCTCTAATTACCTGACAGTGTGGAAGGTGACTGGAAGGGGGACAGATGCGGTGGGCCAACAGGTCTCCTCCCTGTACCCCCTCGCGCCTCTGGAGAGGCCAACATATCAACACTAGAACAACAGCCAGTCAGCAGCATGTGGGCCTCTAACACTGAGCACTTTGCAGATGCTTATTAGATCTTATTCTAGTTGTAGATTTATGAACTTCTGGTTCATCTCCCCCCCCCCAACTGTTTTAGAATGCAGATCACACATCCACTCTTTACCTTGATCAAACAGACACACCACACACACACACACACACACACACACACACACACACAAACCCCTAGCTAATGCTCAGCCACGTATCAGTGTTCTGGGATGTAGATACCTGACATGTAAGATAATACATAGAAACCATCACTGTGACTCCTCTTCTCTCTCCTGTTGTGAACAGCCGTCTGAAATCTGTTTCCATGTAAATATGCACACCAGATCTCATGGCCTAGCCTTCCATAAAGAACCTGCTCTGAAACACAGTACTGTGCTATTAGCGCTGTCAGCAAGGCGTTAGCATAGGCACAGACCAGGGATCAGTTACCAAAACGAAAGAGGTGCCATTGTTCCTCGAAAATATTTTCTCCTTTCTTCTTTATCTAAGCAGACTGAATCATTTGAATTGAGACATCAGAGCGGGGAACCAGAGAGCTCTGCGTTGGACAGTCAGTGGAGACGTAGGAAAAACAGCCAGACGACCATTATTTCAACCCGGGGAAAAAGAAAGGAGTGGAGACGGGGAGGGAGAGATGTCCCTAAGGCAACACATACCCAAACAAACAGATCATACTCACATGGACCTCCTTCCTCTTTCCATCCCTTTATCTCTGTCTCCGTCTCTCTCTCTCTCTCTCTCTATTTGTCTTTCACACACACAACAACTAAAAACAAGCATGGCCAAACTAAGACTTCAATACAGGCCATACCCATATGTATCCTATAAGTTAGTGTGCACAGAGGTTGTGTGTGTGTGTGTGTGTGTGTGTGTGTGTGTGTGTGTGTGTGTGTGTGTGTGTGTGTGTGTGTGTGTGTGTGTGTGTGTGTGTGTGTGTGTGTGTGTGTGTGTGTGTGTGTGTGTGTGTGTGTGTGTGTGTTACACAGAGACTGACAAGCAGACAGGACAACAGAGAAAAGCCCTGTATGCTAACCATGGGAAGACACCTGGTATCCACCCATAAGTGCTTCCTCCAAGTATCATCAACACCAGATTCAAAGCGTTGAGGGGAAAGGGGGAGGAGGGGGGAAGGAAGGAAGGAAGTAGAGAGGGAGAGAGAGGGGGGGGAGGGAGTGATCATGCTTAAAACAAGATGAGGAAGGGAAAATAGCGAGAGGGGGAGGTAGGGCAGAGAGGAATGGGAGGAGAGAGCGAGAGACAGGGAAGGCTGCAGAGACGTCAGAAGACAACACGACAACAGTCAGAAGAATGAATAGTTTACAGTAACTATGTCTCACTGTCAGGGACATTATTGTGAGGATTGTTTTTCGGGATGACTAACACAAGTATCCCTTTATTTTGAGAACAGCATTAGATCATGATTGGTGCCATATGGGAAAGGGACCGATTAAAAACACAATGAACAAAAGAGCCAAAATATCAACTGTCAGATCATCTGTTTCTCTCCAGCCTCCCCATCTCTCCCGGCTGATTACTGGACAACAAGCAGACGGGTTCAGATTGCTACGCTCCAGAGACGTGCTCGTCAAGGGGATTCTCCTTTCAGTACACAAATTCCATACTAATGTCCAGCATATAGGATGGAGGCCCATCTGAACAGCCAGATATGTAATGCAATCCACCGTGGGGGCTACCACTGGCCTCTAACTCTGGCTTGGGGCTGGGAGTTGGAATCAGGAAGCTGTGTTTTCTCTGATTGCAGAAGGTAACTAGGTGTAGCTATAGTTCTTTTAGCTTTTTCCCATTTGCAGCCACTCAGACGAATGGTTATTATTACCGTCATCAGTGGAGACGCCGAAATCACGCACTGACAGGCAATCTCTCTCTAGTCGATGCACTTGTGTGTATCCTACAGTCATATTGACAGGACGAGGCTCGCAAGGGGCGCACGCCAGCCCACTACAAGCTTAATAGCATTTCAAGTGTTTCTCAGACTGTTGTTGAAGCTCCCAACTGAATAACACCATCATCAACATCAAGGGGCTGGAGCAGTACAGAGGAGAGCAGTACAGAGGAGAGCAGTACAGAGGAGAGCAGTACAGAGTAGAGCAGTACAGAGGAGAGCAGTACAGAGGAGAGCAGTAAAGAGTAGAGCAGTACAGAGGAGAGCAGTACAGAGGGGAGCAGTAAAGAGTGGAGCAGTACAGAGGGGAGCAGTACAGAGGGGAGCAGTACAGAGGAGAGCAGTACAGAGGAGAGCAGTAAAGAGTGGAGCAGTACAGAGGGGAGCAGTACAGAGGGGAGCAGTAAAGAGTGGAGCAGTACAGAGGGGAGCAGTAAAGAGGAGAGCAGTAAAGAGGGGAGCAGTACAGAGGAGAGCAGTAAAGAGGAGAGCAGTAAAGAGGAGAGCAGTAAAGAGGGGAGCAGTAAAGAGGGGAGCAGTACAGAGGGGAGCAGTACAGAGGGGAGCAGTACAGAGAGGGAGCAGTAAAGAGGGGAGCAGTAAAGAGGAGAGCAGTACAGAGGGGAGCAGTAAAGAGGGGAGCAGTACAGAGGGGAGCAGTACAGAGGGGAGCAGTACAGAGAGGGAGCAGTACAGAGGGGAGCAGTAAAGAGGGGAGCAGTACAGAGGGGAGCAGTAAAGAGGGGAGCAGTACAGAGGGGAGCAGTACAGAGGAGAGCAGTACAGAGGAGAGCAGTAAAGAGGAGAGCAGTAAAGAGGAGAGCAGTAAAGAGGAGAGCAGTACAGAGGGGAGCAGTACAGAGGGGAGCAGTACAGAGGGGAGCAGTACAGAGGGGAGCAGTAAAGAGGGGAGCAGTACAGAGGGGAGCAGTACAGAGGAGAGCAGTAAAGAGGAGAGCAGTAAAGAGGAGAGCAGTAAAGAGGAGAGCAGTACAGAGGAGAGCAGTACAGAGGAGAGCAGTACAGAGGAGAGCAGTACAGAGGAGAGCAGTACAGAGGGGAGCAGTAAAGAGGGGAGCAGTACAGAGGGGAGCAGTACAGAGGAGAGCAGTAAAGAGGAGAGCAGTAAAGAGGAGAGCAGTACAGAGGAGAGCAGTACAGAGGAGAGCAGTAAAGAGGGGAGCAGTACAGAGGGGAGCAGTACAGAGGAGAGCAGTAAAGAGGAGAGCAGTAAAGAGGAGAGCAGTAAAGAGGGGAGGAGCAGTACAGAGGGGAGCAGTAAAGAGGAGAGCAGTACAGAGGAGAGCAGTACAGAGGAGAGCAGTACAGAGGAGAGCAGTACAGAGGAGAGCAGTACAGAGGAGAGCAGTACAGAGGAGAGCAGTAAAGAGGAGAGCAGTAAAGATCTCCTCTGTGGTCCCGTGTGGTCCCGTGTGGCTCAGTTGGTAGAACATGGTGTTTGCGACGCCAGGGTTGTGGGTTCGATTCCCACGGGGGACCAGGGACGGAGAAAAAAATGTATGAAATATACGCATTCACTACTGTAAGTCGCTCAGGATAAAAGTGTCTGCTAAATGACTAAAATGTAAAGAGGAGAGCATTACGGAGAGCAGTACAGACAGAAAACAACAAAATGAAATAAAAAATAATACTACATAACACAATGCAGCAAAGTACACACGCCTCCACATACACTACTAGAGCAGTGAGGAAATGCATTTTTTATTTTTTATCACAATAATATTGGGTGCCGTTTTCAAGAGATTGTTAAATAAATGTTAACTATTTGGTTGTAATATCATCCCGTTTTAAAGAGCACAGTCAGAACTACACAGATTATTCCACGTTTAGCTCTGTCATCAGAGTCATACAGCAGGTAACTGCACGCTTTTCATGATCAGTAAACATCAACGGATCATTTCATTTCAGATACCTGAGGGTAGCCGCACAATATCTCTCAGTATTGGCCACCATTAACTGGATATTTCAGTGATATAATATAAAAGTGAACTATACCTGAGAAGTATGAGTGGTTAAGGTTAATTTCCCATCCATTGTGGGCTCTGCCTGTCAAGCAGCAGAAGGGCGTATTTGCCAATGTGACATTACCGTCAGTTTATAACATTTACTTTGCAAGCTACCGGTAGAAACTTTGGCTAAACATAGTGGTAAGTAAACCTAATGTACTTTTCTCTCCAACTAACGTAGGCCTGCCAAGAGAAGTTAACTAATATGATCCTCTTTTCAACAGTGGTTTAAAGTGTTTCCCTGTAGCTCAGTTGGTAGAGCATGGTGTTTGCAACACCAGGGTTGTGGGTTTGATTCCCATGCACAGAATTTTTTTTTTTAATGAAATGTATGCATTCACTACTGTAAGTCGCTCTGGATAAGAGCATCTGCTAAATGACTAAAATGTAAAATGTGTTTAATTACCATTGCCGCTGACAGACATAATAGGCTACATTGATTGACGGACCAGGTCAAATTGACTAGCTAACTAATAACAGATCTTGTTAACAAGCTAACTTTCAGGGGGCAAACTAGATGGCTTTATCCAAATATTGTTTGATTTGCTTGCCATCTCTGATGGGGATGACAGCATTCTGACTGACAACTTTACCAGGATGAGGACTTGTCGATTTCAAGCTCTTTCCAAAAGCCAAATTTCTGATGAAGCAAGCTAAATGACACATGTTTTTTGCTTAGCTAGCTAGCTACATGCCAAATGGATAGGCGACACACATGTATCTGAAATGACATGATTAACTGATGTTTACTGATCATAAAAGGCATGCAGTTACTTCCTGTATAACTTTAATGAGCTAAATGTGGAATAATCTGAAATGTGTAGTTCTGACTATGCTATTTAAGAGGTGATGATATTACAACAAAATACCAAATAACATATACTCAACAATTGAAAACGGCACGTAGTTGTCAAGGGTTTTAGCGGCGCTGGAGGTCTCCTTGCCAACCAGCAGCCAAACCCAACGCTCTGCACTGTATTGTGACGTTTTATTGATAACGACCTATATCCTCCTGTCTGCCTGCCTGCCTGCCTGTCTGTCTGTCTGTCTGTCTGTCTATATGTCATACTGCACCAGATGCCCTTGTTAGGGTTTAGAGCTGATAATCCAGCCAAGAATTTCTGATCCGGGAGAAGGATGAAAGATTTAGACTCTCACCCTTGGTCTCTAAGGCTTCACTGCATCTCTCCTTCTCTCTCTCTCTCCCTCTCTGTCTCTCTCTCCTGTTCTCTCTCCTTGACCCCATGACTCAGTATAGAACAGATCTTGTGATGATTATTTCAGAAGCTCTCTGGTGTGATTCTGCATTTCCTACCTACAAAGTACTGCTATGGAGGAGTAGTACTCCTGTGTCCTATGTCCTAAGTGTACCACCACCACCCCATGATATGTTCAATGACAATATCACAATAAATATAGAAATACTACTAATAAAGATAAATAATCCTGAGGATGTCATGTCTGTCTGTCTGTCTGTCTGTCTGTCTGTCTGTCTGTCTGTCTGTCTGTCTGTCTGTCTGTCTGTCTGTCTGTCTGTCTGTCTGTCTGTCTGTCTGTCTGTCTGTCTGTCTGTCTGTCTGTCAGTGGCCCGCCCTGCCCTCACACTTCCTCTTCACTGTGTTCTCTCTCTCTGTTCATCCCCCCTTCATGTTACCGCTCTCTCTCTCTCTGTTCAGAACTCATTTGCCAGCTTGTGTTCCCCTCACCTGGCATTGCTCTCTTTGATGTGCTGTAGCAGACACTGGGCTGGAACTGCAGTATAACCTGTGTTTGTGAAGTCTGAAGCCAGACTCCTCTCTCTTTCACTCTCTCCCTCTCTCTCCCTCTCTCTCCCTCTCTCTCTCTCCCCCCCGTCTTTCCCACTCGCTCCAACTATCTCCCCCATCTCTCTCTCTCTCTCTCTCTCTCTCTCTCTCCCTTCATCCATGGCAGGTAGTGTAAAGCCTGTCTGTGTGGCTCATTAAAAACGAGAGGTAGGTAGGCAGATAGATAGAGGGATAGATGGAGGGATGGAGAAAACATGTGCCTCACCTCCTGCCTAATCAGCCTGTCTTTCCACAAACACTGACAGGGCTCCTAACGTGCCAACCCACCAGGACCTAGTTTCAAACACTGAAATAAACACTGCAGGAACGTCTGAAACGAGTTCATTTGGGGTCTTAAAGAAGAAAATAAAAAGGCTCAATAAGACTGATGCATTGGACAGACGTTGAAGTGGGATTGAAAGATGGATATCTGGCATGTTTTGATGTTAACATGGTCATGACTAGTGATCCTGATCCATATTTCCTGTAATACAAGAAGAAATTGTTTTACTGTCAAATGCACCAAATAGGTGCAGTGAAATGTGTTGTTTTACACAGTCAGCAATAGTAGTATGGTGCCCCTAGAGCAAATTAGGGTTTAAGTGCCTTGCGCAAGGGAACATCGACAGATTTTTCACCTTGTCGTCTTGGGTATTTGAATGAGCAGCTTTTCATTTACTGGCCCAACGCTCGAACCACTAGGCTACCTGCTGCCTCTGAGTAGAGGATCCCCCGGGAATTATTCACAACAAATACTGAAGAGGTTGGTTTTGTTGAATGACCAGTTAACTAATTGTAATAATTAGCTAATACCGCTAAGAAAAAAGTCTCCCTTTCCAAACTACCAGGAAGGGAGAAAGGACAGAATGTGTTTGTTTGTAATATGTACCTGACGTGTGTATACTGTATGCATGTCAGTGGTGTAAAGTACTTAAGTAAAAATACTTTCATGTACTATTTAATTTTTTGGGGGGGTATCTGTACTTTACTTTATTATTTTATTTTTGACAAATTTTACTTTCACTTCACTACATTCCTAAATAAAATAATATATTTTTTACTTCATACATTTTTCCTGACACCCAAAAGTACTCGTTACATGTTGAATGCTCAGCAGGACAGGAAAAGGGTCCAATTCAGGCACTTATCAAGAGAACATCCCTGGTCATCCCTACTGCCTGATCTGAACTCACTAAACACTCATGCTTCGTTTGTAAATTAGTGTTGGGGTGTGCCCCTGGCTATCTGTAAAGAAAAAATGAAAATTGGGCCGTCTGGTTTGTTTAATATAAGGAATTACAAAGTATATTTTAGCAATAACATTTACATTTGATACTTAAGTATATTTAAAACGAAATACTTTTAGACTTTTACTCAAGTAGTATTTTACTGGGTGACTTTCACTTGTCATTTTCTATTGAGGTATCCTTACTTTTACTTAAGTATGACAATTGAGTACTTTTTCCACCACTGATGTTTGTGCATGTGTCTGTGCATCTTTGATGTGTTTCTGTGCGTGTGTGTATGTGTACGTATACGTGAATGCACGACTGTGTGTGTTTGTGTCTCCCAACAACAACAAAAAGCTGGCCGAATGAAATGAAGGTCTATAAAGCGTAGGGAGGCTGTGTCTGGCTGATGAGAGGACTGCCTGTGTCGTCTGTGAAGCCCCTATCTCCCTCTTCTCTTGAAGAAGCTATTTCAACTCCACACATCAATAGTAAACTCTCTGGAGCAAAGAGCAGCACAATAATTCCCGATAAATCACTCCCTCATGGAAGCACTCTGCGCTCAATCAGACCTGTGACCTTCAGCTCCCTCTTTCTACATCATATAGCCTAGAAATACAAAAGCTTATTAGCTTAGAACACTGTTGATACGTTTGTAAGAAAAGCAATGTACTAATGAGCCGTGCACAAGGCGACTATTCTTTTGGAGATATTTCCGTTCCAACTGGAACATAATACGCTGCTAATGGCATCTCCTCTTCCTAAAACGGGAGGGGAATGATATAAAATATATTCATATCAAAGGGAAGGGTGTCAATGATATAAAGAGCTGCATCTGTTCCTTGATGACAGCCAGAGGGAAAAACCAACGGACGGACTGACTGACTGACTGACTGACTGACTGACTGACTGAGGACAAGCAGCCAACAT
>NC_138306.1:75437500-75510000 GCF_965601325.2 Salmo salar
TTTCACAGGTTGGTCTGACCAAACTTCACTTTCATTTGTTCCTTGCTATCCATATCAAAACATTGACTCCCTTTAACACATGACAGAATGCTGGTCTAAAGCAGTGAGAAATAGCACAGCACTAGAAGGCTTTCACAGCGCCATAAGGAAGCTAGGCACAAGGAGATAAGAAAATGAATAGCTTTCCGTAGGTAGGCTACACTTCACACTCTCTGAAAATATACCATTAACCAGCACTAAAAATATAGATAGAGTCACTGCCTTCAATCTCTCTCTATCTGCACTGTTGCTTGGCTGAGCACTTGCACCGGGATGTCTTTGGAACCGTCTCTGTGAGTGACAAGAAGAACAACTAGAGGAGAGGTTGCTGTGCTGTGGATGAGTGATGCAGATGGGGCTAAGGAGACTGGGCCTGTAAGTCGTACAATACAGTAGCACTGTGTGTGTGTGTGTGTGTGTGTGTGTGTGTGTGTGTGTGTGTGTGTGTGTGTGTGTGTGTGTGTGTGTGTGTGTGTGTGTGTGTGTGTGTGTGTGTGTGTGTGTCTGTGTGTCTGTGTGTCTGTGTAGTGCAATCATGGTTATGGTGGGTCAAGTGCCAGCTTCATCTCCTGTAAAGGTCCACTCCGTACCTTGGAAACTAATAAATAATCTACTTTGAGCTGTGTAAGTGACGTGATGTTCTACGGGAGGCTCTCATGGTAATTAATACATTTTTCATAATCCGGCCGAATGGCTAAATAAAGGGACTGTGGAGAGATTGATATCGTTGGCGAGAACGTTTATAAAAGACAGAAATCATACTAAAAGCATCATCTAAACAAGACATATAAAGGCCAAGGTTGCTTGGTGAATAGTGAATATACACTCTCCTTTAATGGGACCCAGCTCGTACACTACAGTTCTTTCTCTTTTTTCCCCCCATGAGTTCATTTTTACAGCTAAATGTTGGTATCTGTTATTGACTCTGGCAATACCTTCTGTTTCCATTCTAAGTGATGGAGCAAACAAGGACACGATGCAGATATGAAACTAAATGTCAAAACAACCAAGTAGCAAGAGATACATTTTCACCTCAGAGGAAGTTCATTAGCTGTTACTCGTACTTGGAGTAATGACTCGTTTGACTATGGATATTTATGTGATATAAATATGTGAAGCCATGGACCTTTTATAAACAGATGATCACTACATTGACCCCAGGCTGATATGTATACGTTACTTACTGTAAGTAAGAGATGCGAATCATCCAGCGATCAAACACTGTTTACCAGTGGGCAGGGCTACCGTTAAGGCTAATCTAAAGATGGTGCTGGCTAAAGCTAAAACTGGCGAGTGTAGAGAGTATAGGGATATTGTTATTCACGTCGGCACCAACGATGTTAGGATGAAACAGTCAGAGGTCACCAAGCGCAACATAGCTTCAGCGTGTAAATCAGCTAGAAAGATGTGTCGGCATCGAGTAATTGTCTCTGGCCCCCTCCCAGTTAGGGGGCGTGATGAGCTCTACAGCAGAGTCTCACAACTCAATCGCTGGTTGAAAACTGTTTTCTGCCCCTCCCAAAAGATAGAATTTGTAGATAATTGGCCCTCTTTCTGGGACTCACCCACAAACAGGACCAAGCCTGACCTGTTGAGAAGTGACAGACTCCATCCTAGCTGGAGGGGTGCTCTCATCTTATCTACGAACATAGACAGGGCTCTAACTCCCTTAGCTCCACAATGAAATAGGGTGCAGGCCAGGCAGCAGGCTGTTAGCCAGCCTGCCAGCTTAGTGGAGTCTGCCACTAGCATTGTCAGTGTAATCAGCTCAGCTATCCCCATTGAGACCGTGTCTGTGCCTCGACCTAGGTTGGGCAAAACTAAACATGGCGGTGTTCGCCTTAGCAATCTCACTAGAATAAAGACCTCCTCCATTCCTGCCATTATTGAAAGAGATCGTGATACCTCACATCTCAAAATAGGGCTACTTAATGTTAGATCCCTCAGTTCCAAGGCAGTTATAGTCAATGAACTAATCACTGATCATAATCTTGATGTGATTGGCCTGACTGAAACATGGCTTAAGCCTAATGAATTTACTGTGTTAAATGAGGCCTCACCTCCTGGTTACACTAGTGACCATATCCCCCATGTATCCCGCAAAGGCGGAGGTGTTGCTAACATTTACAATAGCAAATTTCAATTTACAAAAAACCCCAGATGTTTTCGTCTTTTGAGCTTCTAGTCATGAAATCTATGCAGCCTACTCACTAACTTTTTATAGCTACTGTTTACAGGCCTCCTGGGCCATATGCAGTGTTCCTCACTGAGTTCCCTGAATTCCTATCGGACCTTGTAGTCATAGCAGATAATATTCACATTTTTGGTGACTTTAACATTCACATGGAAAAGTCCACAGACCCACCCCAAAAGGCTTTCGGAGCCATCATCGACTCAGTGGGTTTTGTCCAACATGTCTCCGGACCTACTCACTGCCACAGTCATACTCTGGACCTAGTTTTGGCCCATGGAATACATTTTTCCTCATAATCCTGGACTATCGGACCACCATTTTATTATGTTTGCAATCACAACAAATAATCTGCTCAGTCCCCAACCAAGGAGCATCAAAAGTTATAGTTTATAAGTTATGCTATAAATTCTCAGACAACCCAAAGATTCCTTGATGCCCTTCCAGACTCCCTCTGCCTACCCAAGGACATCAGAGGACAAAAATCAGTTAACCACCTAACTGAGGAACTCAATTTAACCTTTTGCAATACCCTAGATGCAGTTGCACCCCTAAAAACTAAAAACATTTGTCATAAGAAACTAGCTCCCTGGTATACAGTAAATACCCGAGCTCTGAAGCAAGCTTCCAGAAAATTGGAACGGAAATGGTGCCACACCAAACTGGAAGTCTTCCGACTAGCTTGGAAAGACAGTACCGTGCAGTTTCGAAGAGCCCTCACTGCTGCTCGATCATCCTATTTTTCCAACCTAATTGAGGAAAATAAGAACAATCTGAAATGTCTTTTTGATACTGTCGCAAAGCTAAGTAAAAAGCAGAATTCCCCAAGAGAGGATGGCTTTCACTTCAGCAGAAATAAATTCATGAACTTCTTTGAGGAAAAGATCATGATCATTAGAAAGCAATTTATGGACTCCTCTTTAAATCTGCGTATTCCTCCAAAGCTCAGTTGTCCTGAGTCTGCGCAACTCTGCCAGGACCTAGGATCAAGGGAGACACTCAAGTGTTTTAGTAATATATCTCTTGACACAATGATGAACATAATCATGGCCTCTAAACCTTCAACCTGCATACTGGACCCTATTCCAACTAAATTACTGAAAGAATCTCCCATTCCTCTCAAAATGTTTAGAAAAAGCTGTTGCGCAGCAACTCACTGCCTTCCTGAAGACAAACAATGTATGCGAAATTCTTCAGTCTGGTTTTAGACCCATTCATAGCACTGAGACTGACCTTTAATGGCGTCAGACCAAGGCTCTGCATCTGTCCTCGTGCTTCTAGACCTTAGTGCTGCTTTTGATATCATCGATCACCATATTCTTTTGGAGAGATTGGAAACCCAAATTGGTCTACACGTACAAGTTCTGGCCTGGTTTAGATCTTATCTGTCGGAAAGATATCAGTTTGTCTCTGTGAATGGTTTGTCCTCTGACAAATCAACTGTACATTTCGGTGTTTCTCAAGGTTCCATTATAGGACCACTATTGTTTACCTCTTGGGGATGTCATTCGAAAACATAATGTTAACATTCACTGCTATGCGGATGACACACAGCTGTACATTTCAATGAAACATGGTGAAGCCCCAAAATTACCCTCGCTGGAAGCCTGTCTTTCAGACATAAGGAAGTGGATGGCTGCAAACATTCTACTTTTAAACTTGGACAAAACAGAGATGCTTGTTCTAGGTCCCAAGAAACAAAAAGATCTTCTGTTGAATCTGACAATTAATCTTGATGGTTGTACAGTCAAATAAAACTGTGAAGGACCTCGGCGTTACTCTGGACCCTGATCTCTCTTTTGACGAACATATCAACATTGTTTCAAGGACAGCTTGTTTCCATCTGCTTAACATTGCAAAGATCAGAAATGTTCTGTCCAAAATTGATGCAGAAAAATTAATCCATGCTTTTGTTACTTCTAGGTTAGACTAATGCAATGCTCTACTTTCCAGCTACCCGGATAAAGCACTAAATAACTTCAGTTAGTGCTAAATACGGCTGCTAGAATCCTGACGAGAACCCAAAAATGTGATCATATTACTCCAGTGCTAGCCTCCCTACACTGGCTTCCTGTTAAGGCAAGGGCTGATTTCAAGGTTTTACTGCTAACCTACAAAGTATTACATGGGCTTGCTCCTACCTATCTTTCCGATTTGGTCCTGCCGTACACACCTGCACGTACGCTACGGTCACAAGACTAGGGCCTCCTAATTGTCCCTAGAATTTCTAAGCAAACAGCTGGAGGCAGGGCTTTCTCCTATAGAGCTCTATTTTTATGGAATGGTCTGCCTACCCATGTGAGAGACGCAGACTCGGTCTCAACCTTTAAGTCTTTATTGAAGACTCATCTCTTCAGTAGGTCCTATGATTGAGTGTAGTCTGGCCCAGGAGTGTGAAGGTGAACGGAAAGGCACTGGAGCAATGAACCACCCTTGCTGTCTCTGCCTAGCTGGTTCCCCTCTCTCCACTGGGATTCTCTGCCTCTAACCCTATTACAGGGGCTGAGTCACTGGCTTACTGGTGCTCTTCCCTGCCATCCGTAGGAGGGGTGCGTCGCTTGAGTGGGTTGTGTCACTGACGTGGTCTTCCTGTCTGGGTTGGCGCCCCCCCTTGGGTTGTGCCGTGGCGGAGATCTTTGTGGGCTATACTCGGCCTTGTCTCAGGATGGTAAGTTGGTGGTTGAAGATATCCCTCTAGTGGTGTGGGGCGGTGCTTTGGCAAAGTGGGTGGGGTTATATCCTGCCTGTTTGGCCCTGTCCGGACAGGGCCACAGTGTCTCCTGACCCCTCCTGTCTCAGCCTCCAGTATTTATGCTGCAGTAGTTTATGTGTCGGGTGGCTAGTGTCAGTCTGTTATATCTGGAGTATTTCTCTAGTGTCCTGTGTGAATTTAAGTATGCTCTCTCTAATTTTCTCTTTCTTTCTTTCTCTCTCTCGGGGGACCTGAGCCCTAGGACCATGCCTCAGGACTACCTGGCATGATGACTCCTTGCTGTCCCCAGTCCACCTGGCAGTGCTGCTGCTCCAGTTTGAACTGTTCTGCCTGCGGTTATGGAACCCTGACCTGTTCACCGGACATGCTACCTGTCCCAGACCTGCTGTTTTCAACTCTCTAGAGACAGCAGGAGCGGTAGAGGTACTCTCAATGATCGGCTATGAAAAGCCAACTGACATTTACTCCTGAGGTGCTGACCTGTTGCACCCTCGACAACTACTGTGATTATTATTATTTGACCATGCTGGTCATTTATGAACATTTGAACATCTTGGCCATGTTCTGTTACAATCTCCACCCGGCACAGCCAGAAGAGGACTGCCCACTCCTCATAGCCTGGTTCCTCTCTAGGTTTCTTCCTAGGTTTTGGCCTTTCTAGGGAGTTTTTTCTAGCCACCATGCGTTTACACCTGCATTGCTTGCTGTTTGGGGTTTTAGGCTGGGTTTCTGTACAGCACTTTGAGTTATCAGCTGATGTAAGAAGGGCTATATAAGTAAATTAGATTTTATTTGATAACAGTGATTTCTGATAGCACAGTGGCAGCCAAAACCAGAGAAATATGGACAAACTGAAAGACATTTCAGCCAATGACTAGCCCAAACCATTTGACATATCAATTCTAATACAGTCTAATGCTGTCACGGCTGTCGTATGAATGAGCAGACCAAAGTGCAACGTGTGTGTCGTTCCTCATTTTATTTATACTGTGAAACTATGCAATACATAAATAAACTGAATGACAAAAAAACAACAAACCGTGACGCAGAGGTGAAACATACACTACTCAAAATTAATCTCCCACAAACCCAGGTGGGACAAACACCAACTTAAAAATGACCTCCAATTAGAGACAACGATGACCAGCTACCTCTAATTGGAGATCATCTCAAACAAAGCCCAACACAGAAATACAAAAAACTAGAACAACCCAACATAGAAATACAAAACTAGAACAAAACAACATAGAAAAACTAAACTAGAAACCCCCCTGTCACACCCTGACCTACTCTACCATAGAAAATAACAACTTACTATGGTCAGGATGTGACAAATGCTGATGATGATACAGTATATACCCAACACTCCAGTACGTAGTCAAATCATGGATCAGTGTAAAGGGGATGTTTATTCTGCAAACTAGCATCAAAATCAAATGCTAGTAAGGAATATTCTTTACATACAGTCCTTGCTAATTCATCACATAATCTCACATACTTCCTGGTCTGAGGTGACCACTGCCGTCCCAGAGAACTGTTAGCTAACTGTCAGCATCTTCTCTCGGCATGCTGCATCTCGTTAGCACCCTTGTCTAATTCATTAGTATGAAACCAGGGCCAATCTGCTGGGAGAAATAAGGACTGTGTCCCAAATGGCAACTCATTTCCTATATAGCGCACTACTTTTGACCAGGGTCCATAGGGGTCTGATCAAATGTAGTGCAGTATGTAGGGAATAGGGTGCAATTTGGAACACAAGCAAGGAAAAAAGAGGCAGCATCTAAATAGTGCTTGTCAACAACCACCCAGAGCTCTGGAGAATCACATCTTCACAGTTTCTTAGAGAGGAGAGGAGACAACTGACATCTAGCCAAGATCATATCGCATATCAGATGAAGAAACAGAACGCTGTAATGAAATCACAAGCGTGTCATCCTCCCATAGAGTCGACACGGGGGACTTCACAGCTAATGGCGCGGAGATAAAATGATGAGCGTCGAGAATATCTTTGTTTTTTGTTTTGCTGTGTCTGATACAATCCTATGGAACAATGTAAATTGATGTAAGTGCATGTTATGGTTTGCATACCTTGAAAGTCGAGGGGACAGTACATTTAGGATAGATCTCCTGATCAGCAGCACTAGGAAACCCTATATTGCGTTTACAGTGTCATATTGAGAACCCCAACTGACAAATATGATCATCTGTCTGGAAGGAGCGTATTTCTACCCCGTATTGTATTAAACTATAGGCTTCTACATAACAACCAAGATATAGTCAGTTCTACCTGATTCATTCAGCAGCATCCCTGTCTGAGACTCAATAGATAGTGTCGCTGACTGGAGGTAATCCCTACTGTATCTAATGCAATTAGTAGTGTCCACTGTTCAGACAGAGGTCTGCAGGACATCGACCAAATGATTGGGTATCCATCATCACATGTGGAGAGTGGCTGGCAGATCACAGGGAGGAGTCGGCTGTGAATCTACAATGTGTGTGTGTGTGTGTCTTTGTCTTTTTGTCTCTAACACACACACACTGAGCGGGAGAACAGTTCAAGGACCTCTGCATCAACCTTGCTGCTGGCTACTAACTCCCTGCTCTGGCAGTGGTTCATGTGATGCACCAGGGTGCTGTCCTGCTCCTCTCCTCTCCTCGTGTAAGAGCTGCACTTAACCTCCCCTTAACCCCTGACCTCTCTCCCCAGGACGTCACTGACACATTACAGACAGACCCTCTTCACAGAAAAACACACACATACACAATAGCACACGCACACGCACACGCACACACACACACACACACACACACACACACACACACACACACACAGGGACACAGAGCAGGACAAACAGAACCCTGAAATCCCAGCTGACACTGTGAGGGCCTGTAAGGGCCTGTGTAGTGAGTCATACCAACACACGGAGGGAAACAAATGAGCTATGAAACATGGACGGTGAGCCACGGCCTCTTGAACATATATAAACATGCGTCTGATTACTCTCTGTGGTTGGAAGTGAATTTGGACAGAGAATTTGATTGACTTCATAGCCTTGTGGAGAGAGAGAGAGAGAGAGAGAGATGAATGTAGGTTACCACTGTTACTGGTTCTGTGAAGCTTTAGACTGGTTGTTACCTGAAGCAGCTATCTCCTCCTTTGAATTCCATGCTGTCACAATCACTAGCCCATTCAAGCTTAACATCCTTATCATTTATCGCCCTCCGGGTTCCCTTGGAGAGTTCATCAATGAGCTTGACACCTTGATAAGTTCCTTTCCTGAGGATGGCTCACCCCTCACAATTCTGGGTGACTTTAACATCCCTACGTCTACCTTTCACTCATTTCTCTCTGCCTCCTTCTTTCCACTCCTCCCCTCTTTTGGCCTCACCCTCTCACCGTCCCCCCCTACTCACAAGGCAGGCAATACGCTTGACCTCATCTTTACTAGATGCTGTTCTTCTACCAATCTCACTGCAACTCCCTTCCAAGTCTCCGACCACTACCTTGTATCCTTTTCCCTCTCGCTCTCCTCCAACACTACTCACTCTGCTCCTACTCAGATGGTATTGCACCGTCGCAACCTCCGCTCTCTCTCTCCTGCTACTCTCTCCTCTTCCATCCTATCATCGCTTCCCTCTGCTCAATACTTCTCCAACCAATCTCCTGATTCTGTCTCCTCAACCCTCCTCTCCTCCCTTTCTGCATCCTTTGATTTTCTCTGTCCCCTATCCTCCAGGCCGGCTCGGTCCTCCCCTCCTGCTCCGTGGCTTGAAGACTCATTGCGAGCTCACAGAACAGGGCTCCGGGCAGCCGAGCGGAAATGGAGGAAAACTAGCCTCCCTGCGGACCTGGCATCTTTTCACTCCCTCCTCTCCACATTTTCTTCCTCTGTTTCTGCTGCTAAAGCCACTTTCTACCACTCTAAATTCCAAGCATCTGCCTCTAACCCTAGGAAGCTCTTTGCCACCTTCTCCTCCCTCCTGAATCCTCCTCCCCCCCCCCTTCCTCTCTGCAGACGACTTTGTCAACCATTTTGAAAAGAAGGTTGACGACATCCGATCCTCATTTGTTAAGTCAAACGACACCGCTGGTCCTGCTCACATTGCCCTACCCTATGCTTTCACATCTTTCTCCCCTCTCTCTCCAGATGAAATCTTGCGACTTGTGACGGCCGGCCGCCCAACAACCTGCTCGCTTGACCCTATCCCCTCCTCTCTTCTCCAGACCATTTCCTGAGACCTTCTCCCTTATCTCACCTCGCTCATCAACTCATCCTTGACCGCTGGCTACATCCCTTCCGTCTTCAAGAGAGCGAGAGTTGCACCCCTTCTCAAAAAACCTACACTCGATCCCTCCGATGTCAACAACTACAGACCAGTATCCCTTCTTTCTTTCCTCTCCAAAACTCTTGAGAGTGCCGTCCTTGGCCAGCTCTCTTGCTATCTCTCTCAGAATGACCTTCTTGATCCAAATCAGTCAGGTTTCAAGACTGGTCATTCAACTGAGACTGCTCTTTTCTGTGTCACGGAGGCTCTCCGCACTGCTAAAGCTAACTCTCTCTCCTCTGCTCTCATCCTTCTAGACCTATCTGCTGCCTTTGATACTGTGAACCATCAGATCCTCCTCTCCACCCTCTCTGAGTTGGGCATCTCCGGCGCGGCTCACTCTTGGATTGCGTCCTACCTGACAGGTCGCTCCTACCAGGTGGCGTGGCGAGAATCCGTCTCCGCACCACGTGCTCTCACCACTGGTGTCCCCCAGGGCTCAGTTCTAGGCCCTCTCCTATTCTCGCTATACACCAAGTCACTTGGCTCTGTCATATCCTCACATGGTCTCTCCTATCATTGCTACTCAGACGACACACAATTAATCTTCTCCTTTCCCCCTTCTGATAACCAGGTGGCGAATCGCATCTCTGCGTGTCTGGCAGACATATCAGTGTGGATGACGGATCACCACCTCAAGCTGAACCTCGGCAGGCAAGATGGAGCTGCTCTTCCTCCCGGGGAAGGACTGCCCGTTCCATGATCTTGCCATCACGGTTGACAACTCCATTGTGTCCTCCTCCCAGAGTGCTAAGAGCCTTGGCGTGACCCTGGACAACACCCTGTCGTTCTCCGCTCCTGTAGGTTCATGCTCTACAACATTCGCAGAGTATGACCCTGCCTCATACAGGAAACGGCGCAGGTCCTAATCCAGGCACTTGTCATCTCCAGTCTGGATTACTGCAACTCGCTGCTGGCGGGACTCCCTGCCTGTGCCATCAAACCCCTACAACTCATCCAGAACGCCGCAGCCCGTCTGGTGTTCAACCTTCCCAAGTTCTCTCACGTCACCCCGCTCCTCCGCACACTCCACTGGATTCCAGTTGAAGCTCGCATCTGCTACAAGACCATGGTGCTTGCCTACGGAGCTGTGAGGGGAACGGCACCTCCGTACCTTCAGGCTCTGATCAGTCCCTACACCCAAAGAAAGGCACTGCGTTCATCCACCTCTGGCCTGCTCGCCTCCCTACCTCTGCGGAAGCACAGTTCCCGCTCAGCCCAGTCAAAACTGTTCGCTGCTCTGGCACCCCAATGGTGGAACAAGCTCCCTCACGACGCCAGGACAGTGGAGTCAATCACCACCTTCCGGAGACACCTGGAACCCCACCTCTTTAAGGAATACCTGGGATAGGATTAAGTAATCCTTCTAACCACCCCTCCCCCCCAAAAAAGATATAGATGTACTATTGTAAAGTGGTTGTTCCACTGGATATCATAAGGTAAATGCACCAATTTGTAAGTCGCTCTGGATAAGAGCGTCTGCTAAATGACGTAAATGTAAATGTAAATGTTAGACTGGTAGCTAGCTGAACCAGCTGTTTTAGACTGGTAGCTAGCTGAACCAGCTAACTGAACCAGCTGTTTTAGACTGGTAGCTAACTAAACCAGCTGTTTTAGACTGGTAGCTACCTGAACCAGCTGTTTTAGACTGGTAGCTAGCTGAACTAGCTGTTTTAGACTGGTAGCTAATTTAAGTAGCTGTTTTAGACTGGTAGCTAACTAAACCAGCTATTTTAGACTGGTAGGTAGCTGTACCAGCTGTTTTAGACTGGTAGCTAACTGAACCAGCTGTTTTAGACTGGTAGCTAACTGAACCAGCTGTTTTAGACTGGTAGCTAGCTGAACCAGCTGTTTTATACTGGTAGCTAGATGAACTAGCTGTTTTAGACTGGTAGCTAACTGAACCAGCTGTTTTAGACTGGTAGCTAGCTGAACCAGCTGTTTTGGACTGGCTTCTGACAATCACATTATCTATTGTGTGGAAATATTCCATTAACACCACTTCAGATGGAGTCTTATCAGGGAATTGTATTGTATTTAGAATAGCAGCCCTATAATTATATGTCTGTTGACATACACCACCCCCCCCCCCCCCCCCCCCCTGTATCTATCACATCAGCTTTAACCCAGAGAGGGTATACATGTCACGTCCTGACCATAGAAAGATGTTATTTTCTATGGTAGAGTAGGTCAGGGCGTGACAGGGTTTTTTCTCTCTATGTTTTCTATTTCTATGTTCAGGTTCTAGTTTTGTATTTCTATGTTGGGGTTTTGTTTGGGATGATCTCCAATTAGATGCAGCTGGTCCTCGTTGTCTCTAATTGGAGATCATACTTAAGTAGGGTTTTTTTCCACCTGGGTTTGTGGGAGATTGTTTTTGAGTAGTGTATGTTTCACCTCTGCGTCACGGTTTGTTGTTTTTGTTAGTTCCGTTTATTGTTTATGTATTGCATAGTTTCACAGTGTTAATAAAATGTGGAACGAAACACACGCTGCACTTTGGTCCGCTTCTCCTTTCGACAACCGTGACAATACAGGGCTTGACACATATTGACACAGATTAACACTGACTGTCATCAGGCAGTAAGTGACAGTATTCTGCCTTGGCCCGGGTGTAGAAGACATTAGATACAATAACACAGGTCACTGAGGATGGAGCCCTTTCCCACTCAGTCTCATAAGAACCAGGCTCTAACTCAAAGTGAAAGAAATTGTGTTCCAGTGCTGTGTTTTATCTTTACATCATGCTGTTGGGCTACCGGTGGACTCCCCTCTGGATCGCATGGCAGAGGGAGGGAGGAGAGGGAGACATGGGTAATGTGTTAATGTGACCCAGTACCCAGGAGCTATAGGTTCTAGTGACTAGCGGAGGGAGAGACGTGCCTAGACCCAGTCAGGCCTCCGCTGCCTCATCAGCTCAACACTGCATGGCCAGACAGAACGAAATACTCCTCAAACAGGCTGCATTACTCCCCCGTCCAGACTGTGGTGTCTGCGAATGCTCTCCAATGGGACTTCTGTTGTGGAAGGATAAGGTGGGGAAAGTGAAGGGAAAGAGGAAATTCTCCCCCTAATTACTCATTTGTCCCTGTTTGTTTTCATCTGCGCTGCCTTACTTTATCATAGCATCTCAGACCTGGATCCCCTTCCAAAATCAGCTACATTCATCTGCTTCATTGTGATGGATGGGTAGCTGCCATTCACATCCCGCTCTGCTTCTGGGTCTGAACGAGGAAACTCCAACCCCTCATCCCCTCCCTGCCCCCCTCCTCTACCCTTCAACAGAGCAGGCTTTGAGCTACGTACATTCAACAGCAGACATGGGTTGAAATACTATTTGAAATCGTTTCAAATACTTTATCTGTGCTTGATTGAGCTTGTCTGACTCAATAGACCAATATAAAAGTCCCACAACTGCAAACCCCCGGCCAACTGGCACATCAGGCATGCTGAAGTATTCAGCCAACACTCAAAGAATTTGAAAGATTTAGAATATTATTTGAATCCAGATCTGTTCTACAGTGCTGTGTTGCTGCTCTGCTCTGTACAGGAGGCACATTCTACAGTCATTACTTAGCCTTCTGTCCCACAGCACTCATTGAGTTGGAACCCAGGGGGGTTCTTCTGTCTGTCGTACATAAGGTATAATTTGGTCATTTGCTTGTCAGTATTGAGATTTAAAAACTCTTTTCACAGAACTGCTCTAACGGTGTCCATCTTGATATGGACAATTTTTGGGTCGTTTTTCTTTCAATTGTGTGGCTCTGTGCTATAAATAGAAATGTCCTTGCTGACAGTACCAAATACTCAGTTAAAGTACAGCCTTTTTATATTCTGTAATATCAAACTGAATTATGCGCCTCCTTTAAATGATATGCTGTATCTCTTGCTTTTCATCTTCTCTAGCGTTCCTCATTTTGAATAACACGCCACAAATAATATTGTTTCTTCTAATGAAATAACACCATTTGGAGTGTTTCGTATGAACAGAAGATATGGTTATTCTAAAATAAAATACATCTGTAGGGCAGACTCTCCTCAAGCCAGGTGTGAAATAATGTTTCATTAAAAGTGACAAATACCTGATTGATAAAGATCTAATTGAAAGCTACATGTGCAGTTAATGACAGAGTAGGAGGTGGGGAGGAATGAGAGAGCAACCTGTGAAAATTGCAACCACATGCCAAAGCTTTGTTTTGACACGAGGAATGAAGGGTAGAGGGAGATCACACATTCTCCTACTGCTGTGCACCCAGTTCGGATTCTGCTGATGTGTGATTGCAGAGTGAAAATCTTACTCGAGTTGTCTAGCAATGTTTTCATTTAACAGATTGCAGCGACGTCGATTGTGTGCTTTTGTCGTTGGTCAACGGTGATTTTCCAGAAAGAATGACGTGAGTGCTTATATTGTGTGGAGTAACTGAGTAGACAGGCCGGTGTATGTTACACAGAACCCAGGGTATGTCATTACATATTAGGGTCAGTGTTACTACATTAGAATAACTGCCTGAATTAAAACGCAACCGGCTATCAATTACACTACATGTAACTACAAAGTACTTACCATTTCTTCACCCCACCTTTTGCAATTACTTAGACCTGAAGTAACGGTGGTAGGTACCATAGAACTAATTGTACTTACATATCTGGTTACGAGGTAATTACATGAGTTATTTCCACATGGTTACAGCGTAATAATACCACAGTAATGTAAAGTGGTCTTCCCAGGATTACTTTCTGTGCACATCACTGACTCCACTCTATAATATTCATGACTGGGAGTTTCTCCATATCCATCTCCATGAGATAGAAAAAAATACAGGCACCATTTCATAACAAAACACATTGTTATAGGATGTATCCCAAATGGCACCCTGTTCCCTATAGAGTGAACTACTTTTGACCATAGTCCTATGGGCCCTGGTTAAAAGTAGTACACTATATAGGAAATAGGGTGCCATTTGGGATGGCGCCATGGGGTATGTCTGAATAGTAGCTATCCCAGGGATCCACTCAGCTATTCCAATTCATATACAATAGCCACATATTTATACAGGAAAACTCCGGCAATAAAGCACAGAGTGCGTTTTGTTGAGAGAAATTTGGGATCCAAACAATATGTGATTTTTTCCCTCGTTGCATCTGTAATGCTGTCGTTTGCACGTAACTAAACAGAATATGAGATTTATTGGAGTATGGACTACGGAGTACAGGGTATGGACTATGGACTATGGGGTATAGGGTATAGGGTATGGAGTATGGACTATGGAGTATAGGGTATGGACTATGGACTATGGACTATGGACTATGGAGTATGGAGTATGGAGTATGGACTATGGAGTATGGAGTATTGACTACGGAGTACAGGGTGTGGAGTATGGACAATGGGGTATAGGGTATAGGTTATGGAGAATGGACTATGGAGTATAGGGTATGGAGTATGGACTGTGGAGTATGGAGTATGGACCATGGAGTATGGACTATGGAGTATGGACTATAGGGTATGGAGTATAGGGTATGGAGTATGGACAATGAAGTATAGGGTATGGAGTACGGACTATGGACTATGGACTATGGACTATGGACTATGGAGTATAGGGTATGGAGTATGGACTATGGAGTATGGACTATGGACTATGGACTATGGAGTATGGGCTATTGAGTATGGACTGTGGAATATAGAGTATGGACTATGGAGTATGGACTATGGACTATGGAGTATGGAGTATGGACTATGGAGTATGTACTATGGAGTATGGCCTATCGACTATGGAGTACGTACTATAGGGTATGGAGTATAGGGTATGGAGTATGGACTATGGAGTATAGGGTATGGAATATGGACTATGGACTATGGAGTATAGGGTATGGAGTATGGACTATGGAGTATAGGGTATGGAGTATAGGGTATGGAGTATGGACTATGGAGTATGGACTATGGAGTATGGAGTATGGAGTAAAAAATGTATGAAATTATATGAAATGTATGCGTTCACTACTGTAAGTCGCTCTGGATAAGAGCGTCTGCTAAATGACTAAAATGTAAATGTAAAATGAGTATGGACTATAGCGTATAGGGTATGGAGTATAGGGTATGGAGTATAGGGTATGGAGTACGGATTATGGAGTATAGGGTATGGAGTATAGGGTATGGAGTATGGACTATAGAGTATAGGGTATGGACTATAGCAGTCAATATTAATCGTCATCTTATTTCAGTCTCATCTGAAAGTTGTAAATTCTTGGTTATCTTCACGAACCCTGGCTAACAAGTTGAATCAGCAATACAAACTTTGGTTTAATTATTTATTTACTAAATACCTAAATAATCACACAGAATTACATATACACAGAATGCAAATTATGTCATACAGAAAACGACCCTGGTGGACGGAGCCGACATGACAGCTGGTTACACAAAGGAAAGGGGGTTGGGTTTGAGTGAAAGAGCGGGAAGACTGAGGAACAAAGGGAGAAGCTATGCTATCGTAAATACAGTATCTTATGCATTCTAAATTACCGCCCATTTGGAAAAGGAAAATGCAATAAATATTTACTCTGAGATGCGCTTCGGTAGGTCGGTCGTAGATGCTGACCGTGTTGCCCAACAGAGATCTTCCTGTCCTCGGAAGGATGTCTCTGGTGGTAAAATGGATACTTGGCAGTGTCGTGTTGTTTGTTAGAAGAGATCCTTTGTCCGTCCTTTCCTAGTCCACGTTTACAGCGGCCGCTGCTAACTTAACGGCTAGCAGGTATCACTTCTGTAGTGAATAAGAGTTCAAAGATCATACCATTCGCAACCAAAGCTCACGCTGAGGTTGGCTTAGTTCTTTAGTTGACATGTTAGTCCTTTTAACGTGGAACCGTCGTCCTCACGTCCTCGGAACAGCTTATTATCTGAATCCTTCTGACATTGGACCGTCGCCCTAATGTACCCGGAACAGCAAGTTATTCACCCTTTTAACGCAGAGGCTGCAGGCCTCGCGTACTCGGAACAGGATGTGACATTTTCGTCAAGGGCTTATATAGTGGAGGGAGAGAAGGGTGTGTTTCATAGTTTATAACCAATGTCTCTTCACAGGGGCGGGCCACTGATTGAGCAGAGCTCTAACCTTATGAAAACCCAATTCTGGAAGCTAAAATTACATTTAATCTTTTCACAAATAGTTTCACATTTAAACATTTAAATTGCACAACAATTCCATGTGAATCTGATAACTAGAATGTGTAGACTTTTCCATATACAGTTTATGTCGTCCTGTCATCAGTCATAATGTCTCAGATGACAACCGAACTGACATCATATTCATTAAGTACCAATGCATATTTTCAACTGGTTGGATTACCGAAATATGGTTCCTTTCCCCCCCACCTTTTGATGTTCCCCGACTCTCTATGTTTAACAAAGGCTTTTCAAGAGTCCTTCAGTAGAGTTAAGAGAGGAAAGGGAGAAAGGTATTTATGGGGGGGTCATAAACCTTACCCACAGGCCAACATCATGACAACTATTATTCTACAATGTAGAAAATAGTGAAAATAAAGAAAAACCCTTAAATCAGTAGGTGTTCTAAAACTTTTGTGGTGGTTGTGTATATAGAGTGTAATATTGGGATGCAAAACTCAAAATGTAATACATTTCAACTCTATATCTGACATGGTGCAGGTGTCTTTGTAAGGGGTGCGTAACCGGTGGCAGGGAAGTCAGACGCAGGAGAGCAGAACTAAGTAATAGTATGGTGTGAGGAAAAACAAGACAAAACACATGGAAAATGAAAAGTGGATCGATGATGGCTAGAAGACCGGCAACGCCGACTGCCGAGCTCCGCCAGAACAAGGAGAGGACCCGACTTCGGCGGAAGTCGTGACAGTCGTGACAACCTCGTTCACTCTCCTCAGGCCCCACAAACTGTAGACCCAGCTTCCGGCAGGGCAGGAGGAGGGGCAGGTTCCGGGTCGAGAGCCAGACCGGTCCCCCGGTGCGAACACCGGGGCTTCACTGCGGTGACGGTCTGCGCTGGCTTTCTGGCGCAGCATGGCCCGCTGGAGGTGAACATGGGCGGCGTCCCATGTCTCCTCCGTGCGCCTGAACCAGTCGTCCACCGCAGGAGCCTCGGTCTGACTCTGATGCCAAGGCGCCAGAATCGGCTGGTACCCCAGTACGCACTGGAAGGGGGAGAGGTTAGTGGAGGAGTGGCAGAGTCGTGGAGCGAGTTCTGAGCCAGGGCACGAACGCTGCCCACTCCCCCGGCCGATCCTGGCAATACGACCGCAGAAACCTGCCCACATCCTGGTTCACTCTCTCCACCTGCCCATTACTCTCGGGATGAAACCCAGAGGTAAGACTGATCGAGACCCCCAGACGTTCCATGAACGTCTTCCAGACCCTCGAAGTGAACTGGGGACCTCGATCAGACACTATATCCTCAGGCACCCTGTAGTGCCGGAAGACGTGCGTAAACAAGGCCTCCACAGTCTGTAGGCCGTAGGGAGACCGGGCAGAGGGAGGAGACGGCAGGACTTAGAGTACCGATCCACAACGACCAGGATCGGGAAGTTTCCCTGTGAGGGGGGAGGTCGGTAAGAATATCCACCGACAGGGGCGACCAAGGCCGCTGTGGAATGGGTAAGGGGTGTATCTTCCCTCTGGGCAGGTGACTAGGAGCCTAGCACTGGGCGCACACCGAGCAGGAGAAAACATAAACCACTCCACTATGAACGCCAAAGAGGGATCCGGATGGGCAAGCACGGGAGCCGAGGTAAACAAAGCCCTCAGGTGACCAAAAGTCCTGTCCGCCTCAGCCGACCACTGCAAACGTACCGTACTGCCTGGGGACAAAGAGATTGGATATGCGCGTTCCCACGAGAATGCTGTTTTTTCTTTTCCTCCTTGAATGAATACACTATTGTCCGGTTGGAATATTATTGCAATTTTACGTAAAAAATACCATAAAAATTGATTTTAAACAGCGTTTGACCAGCTTCTAAGTACGGTAATGGAACATTTTGACTTTTTGTGTCTCGAAATGCGCTCGCGCGTTACCCTTTGGATAGTGATCTGAACGCACGAACAAAACTGATGTATTTGGACATAGCCAGGATGGCGAGCTATGTACTCAGAATATTGAAAAATGTGCTTACGCCGAAAAGCTATTTTAAAATCTGACACAGCGATTACATAAAGGAGTTCTGTATCTATAATTTTTTTAATAATTGTTATGTATTTTGTCAACGTTTATGATGAGTATTTTTGTAAATTCACCGGAAGTTTTTGGTGGGAATACATTTTCTGAACATCACGCGCCAATGTAAAAAGCTGTTTTTGGATATAAATATGAACTTGATTGAACAAAACATAAATGTATTGTATAACATAATGTCCTAGGAGTGTCATCTAATGAAGATCATCAAAGGCTAGTGCTTTATTTAGCTGTGTTTTGGGTTTTATTGACATATATGCTTGCTTGGAAAATGGCTGTGTGGTTATTTTGGTCTATGTACTCTCCTAACATAATCTAATGTTTTGTTTTCACTGTAAAGCCTTTTTGAAATCGGACAACGTGGTTGGATTCAGGAGAGGTTTATCTTTCAAATGGTGTAAAATAGTCGTATGTTTGAAAAATTGAAATGATTGGATTTTTGAGGTTTTTGTATTTCGCGCCATGCGATCCCATTGGCTAGGGGTTCCGCTGGCGGAACGCCTAGATGTAAGAGGTGAACACAACGGCGAACACAAGCCACCTTAACAGCGATCCAGAGCGCACACAAAACCAAAGTGCCCCAAACACAGGGGACAGAAAATAGTCGGCGCAAAACACGCACTAGCACCATAAACACAATGAGCGTGTACATAAGCAACACACAGATCAATAATCCCGCACACAGAGCAGGCGGGCCTACTGGCTAGCTAATAGCCCAGCTAATCAGCCCAAACAAAAACAGGTGCAAACAATAAACGGAAAGGGGGAAAAAAGGGAATCAGTGGCAGCTAGTAGGCCGGTGACGACAACCGCCGAGCGCCTCCCGAGCAGGAGGGGGAGCTACCTTCGGTAGGAGTCGTGACAACAGGTCATGCTCCAACAGCCGACCAAGCACCCTGCACACCAAGGACACATGCTCTGCGCGTGTAGCGGAGTATATCAGAATGTCATCAATATACACCACTACACCCTGCCCGTGCAGGTCCCTGAAAATCTCGTCTACAAAGGCTTGGAAGACTGATGGAGCATTCATCAACCCGTACGGCATGATGAGGTACTCATAGTGCCCTGAGGTTGTTCTGAATGCCGTCTTCCACTTGTCTCCCTCCCAGATACACACTAGGTTGTAAGCACTCCTGAGATCTAGTTTGGTGAAGAAGCGCGCCCCTTGCATTGACTCAATCGCTGTGGCGATAAGAGGTAGCGGGTAACTGTACCTCACCGTGATCTGATTTAAGTCTCGGTAGTCAATACACGGACGCAGACCTCCCTCCTTCTTCTTCACAAAAAAGAAACTCGAGGAGGCGGGTGAAATGGAGGACCTAATGTACCCTGACACAGGGATTCAGAGACATATGTTTCCATAGCCGCCGTCTCCGCCTGTGAGAGGGGATACACGTGACTCCTGGGAAGTGCAGCGTCTACCAGGAGATTTATCGCAAAATCACCCCGTTGATAGGGTGGTAATTGAGTCGCCTTCTTTTTGGAGAAGGCGAGAGCCAAATCGGCATATTCAGGGGGAATGCACACAGTGGAGACCTGGTCTGGACTTTCCACCGTAGTAGCACCAATGGAAACCCCTAAACACCTCCCCGAGCACTCTCGCGACCACCCCGTGAGAGCCCTCCGTTGCCAAGAAACAGTGGGGTCATGACAAGCTAACCAGGGTAGGCCTAGCACCACGGGAAACGCAGGAGAGTCAATGAGGAAGAGACTGATTCTCTCCTTGTGACTCCCCTGCGTCACCATACCCAGAGGAGCGGTGGCCTCCCTAATCAACCCTGACCCTAATGGTCGACTGTCTAAGGCGTGAAAGAGGAAGGGCACAGCCACGGGAACAATGGGGATCCCTAAACTAAGGGCGAACGATCTGTCTATAAAATTCTGAATAGACAAGCGCCTTATGCTGGGAATGCGGGGAAAACTCAGGGAAAGAAACATACAAAAACATGTGTGCAACAGAGGGCTCTGGGTGAGAAGGGTGCCGGCTCACCTGGGATGAAGCCAGAGTGCCCTGCCTACTGCCTCGATCCCCAGAGGAACCAATCTGGCACCGACCGGCAGTGTAACCTCTGCGGCCACAGATGGTGCACGAGCCAGAACCTCCTCCCAGCTCCATGGGCACTGAAGCAGTGGTGCTGGGGGATGGAACCGACAGAACCCAATCTGGACGTCCGCGGGTGGCCAGCAGGTTGTCCAGCCGAATGGCCAGGTCCACCAGCTGATCGAAGGTGAGGGTGGTGTCCCTGCAGGCCAACTCCCGACGGACGTCCTTGCGCAAACTGCAGCGATAGTGATCGATCAGGGCCCTATCGTTCCATCCGGCGGCCAGGGTCCGAAAATCCATGATGAACTCCTGGGCGCTCCTCGTCCCCTGCCTCAGATGGAAGAGACGTTCACCCGCCACTCTACCCTCGTGGATGGTCGAAGACTGCCCAGAAGCGGCGGGTGAAATCCTCAAAATGGTCCAGCGCTGCATCTCCTTCTCCCCATACGGCGTTGTCCCACTCCAAGGCTTTCCCAGAGAGGCACGAGACGAGGGCGGACACCTTCTCATGACCTGAAGGAGCCGGGTGAACGGTTGCCAGGTAGAGGTCGAGCTGCAACAGGAAGCCCTGGCAGCATGCAGCCGTCCCATCATACTCCCGGGGAAGGGCGAGACAAATCCCACTCGGACCGGGTGAAGGGGGGGCAAGTAGTGGAGACCCTGGTTGCGCTGATGGAGGCGTTGGAGAAACTCCCTGTCTCTCCCAGCGGTCCATATTTTGGACAACGCGGTCCATGGCGGCGCCGAGATGGTGGAGCATCGCAGCATGCTCCCGGACGCGCTCCTCCACCCCTATTCCAGGGGCACCTGCTCCTGCTGACTCCATATGTTGGGTGTGAGATTCTGTAAGGGGTGCGTAACCGGTGGCAGGGAAGTCAGATGCAGGAGAGCAGAACTAAGTAATAGCCGAAGCAGTTTAATAGCAAAACCAACGGCATAAAAGTAACAGGACATGGGTACAAAACCCGTCGCGCACCAGTCAACATGTGCACAAGCACTTACAATAAACAATCTCACACAAAGACATGGTGGGAACAGAGGGTTAAATAGACAACAAGTAATTGAGGGAATTGAAACCAGGTGTGAGGAAAAACAAGACAAAACACATGGAAAATGAAAAGTGGATCAATGATGGCTAGAAGACCGGCGACGCCGAGCGCCAAGTGCCACCCGAACAAGGAGAGGACCCGACTTTGGCGGAAGTCGTGACAGTCTTCTTCTTTTTAAGCCCACAACCATGTGTCTGAGGTGTATACTTTTGTTTCAAAGTAGATTTGGTTAAGACTACCAAGAAACACTCTGTGTGACCCTGATTCAGCCCACTGCAGTAAACGGTTAAAGTATTTCTTAAGTCGTTTTTGGGGGGTATCTGTACTTTACTACTTATATTTTTTGACAACTTTTACTTTTACTTCATTCCTAAAGAAAATAATGTACTTTTTACTCAATACATTTTCCCTGACACCCAAAAGTACTCATTACATGTTGAATGCTGAGCAGGACAGGAAAATGGTCCAATTCACGCACTTATCAAAAGAACATCCCTGGTCATCCCTACTGGCTCTGATCCGGCGGACTCACTAAACAGATGTGCTTGGTTTCTAAATTATGTCTGACTGTTGGAGTGTGCCCCGGCTATCCATAAATCCATTAAAAAAAAATGAAAATGGTGCCTCTGATTTGCTTAATACTTTATATTTTAGCAATTGCATTTACTTTTGATACTACTTTTGATACTTAAGTATATTTAAAGCATACTTTTAGACTTTTACTCAAGTAGTATTTTATTGGGTGACTTTCACTTTTACTTGAGTCATTTTCTATTTAGGTATCTTTACTTTTACTCAAGTATGACTATTGAGTACTTTTTCCACCACTGACGTTAGTGTATGTATCTGCTAACCCATTAGATCTGGTAGCCATGTTGACTATGACATTAACTAATATGGAGACAACGATCTAGGCTGTGTGTTGCGGTTATTTATTTATTTTGGGTTTTACCTTTATTTAACTAGGCAAGTCAGTTAAGCACAAATTCTTATTTACAAGGACGGCCTACCTAGAGGCAAAGGGCCTCCTGCGGGGACAGGGGCAGGGATTCAAAATAAAATGTAGGACAAAACACACATCACGACAAGAGAGACAGCACAACACTACATAAAGAGACCTAAGACAACAACACAGCATGGCAGCAACACATGATAACACACCACGGTAGCAACACAACATGACAACAACACGGTAGCAACATGGCAGCAGCACAACATGGCAGCAGCACAATCATGGTACAAGCATTGTTGGGCACAGACAACAGCACAAAGGGCAAGAAGCTAGAGACAACAATACATCACGTGAAGCAGCCACAAGTGTCAGTAAGAGTGTCCATGATTGAGTCTTTAAATGAAGAGAAAACTGTCCAGTTTGAGTGTTTTTTGCAGCTCGTTCCAGGTTCTACTTGCTCTATGAGAGAGGTAGTTAGCAAACCAGGCCAAAGACCCCTCAGAGACACCAATACTCCTTAGCCGACCCACAAGAATGGAATGGTCTACCGTATCAAAAGCTTTGGCTAAGTCAATAAACATAGAAGCACAACATTGCTTAGAATCAAGCGCAATGGTGTCATCATTTAGGACCTTTAAAGTTGCAGTGACACATCCATAACCTGAGTGGAAACCAGATTGCAGACCAGAGAGAATACATAGACATCAACAAAGCCAGTCAGTTGATTATTGACAAGTTTTTCCAACACTTTTGATGAACAGGGCAAGGTAGAAATTGGCCTATAACAATTATGATCAGCTTGATCTCCCCCTATAAATAAAGGACTCACCGTGGCTGCCTTCCAAGCAATGGGAAGGAGAGAGATAAAAAGGGGAGAGATAGACTCGGCGATGATAGGGGCTGCAACCTTAAAGAATAACGTTTATGGAATGAAGTTTTGGCTTGGAGAGGTTTTTCCACCTGGTCACAGACAGCTGTTGCATTGTGCACTGAAGTCCACAAGCGACGGGAAAAGGAGAGAGGAGAAGAGCGCGTAGATATGAGAAGGAATTATACAACAAGGAAAGTGATGATGCTGTATGTGGCTGCTATGAAAGTGAACTGTGTGTGCGGGTGATCAGGGGTGCATTCATTCCACTGATTATTTAGCAAAACGTTTCTTAAATGGGGATGGACTTACCTGAATGTGTCCAATCAAAACTTGCTTTTGACTAATGTTTGGACTAATGATTACACCCCCGATCAGCTAGATGCAGGCAAGAGTGTTCAAGGCGCTGTTGAATGTGTAGCTGTATGTCACCCTGATTACTCCAACCTCATGATGGGTACAGGCAAATTAGAGTATCATGTAGTAGCCTAAACCTGTCAATGTTACAGTGAATGGAATATCAATGACAGCCATCCATTATGCTGTAATAAAAAATAAAAATTAAACTGTCCTCCCTCATCTTAAACGGCACCGACCGCAACTGCTATAGAGAAAGCATGACTTGAACACAGTGAACTCCAATGACAAGTACCACGGTGTGCTGCAGTGTACTGATAATGAACTGCAGTGCACTCTCTATGAGATCGCTACAGGGCCAGAGAGAGAGAGAGAGGGAGAGAGAGAGAGAGAGAGAGAGAGAGAGAGAGAGAGAGAGAGCAGAGAGAGGAGGGAGCGGAGAGAGAGGAGAGAGAGCAAAGAGAGCAAAGAGAGCAAAGAGAGAGGAGAGAGAGCCTGCTATCTTCCATCTCCCTCGGCATTCAGGCTGAATGTGAAACCCACCTGAGTCAGTCAGTCAGGAGAGAGAGGGCCCAGCCCGACAGTCTAACTTTCCTCAGACGTTTTGTTCCTCTTCCCCTCTCCCTTCAACATTCACAGGATATGTAATACCTACGCCGCTCCAACCTGTCGGGACAAAGGACAATAAAAAGCAATCATTCTCACTTCACGGGCGCAATTACTGTACCGCTAAGGTCCCCCTCCTTCCCCCTTACCCCTACCCCCTCCACTCTTCTAGACTCCCCAACACACAGAGAAAGAAAAAGGGAAAGAGACAGCGAGAGATAAAGAGACAGCGAGAGATAAAGAGACACAGAGAAGGAGAGACACAGAGAAAGAGAGGGAGAGAAAGAGAGAGAGAGAGAGAAAGAGAGAGAGAGAGAGAGAGAGAGAGAGTTTTAACACTGGTACACGGCCCCTGGTGGAAGCCTTGATGGATATTCCCCCTCCACTTTACCCACTCTGCTGTTGGCTCGTCTCTTTTCCATTTTCTTCTGGCGATGATCCACAGAACACTGAACATGCCACCCCAATGCATGTTGGGTTAATGTGACGGCGTGCTGGTAAACACTTCCTGTCCCGTGGTTGAGGTCACTTGATGCTGGCCGCCGCGTGGCGACCAAAATGTTACGCAACGCTTGACAGAGCATCAATATAAAGAGACCCACTGGCTATCCTGTTGTTTCCTTGTTGGGGTATTTTAACTTGGATCATTCTCTTTGGTTTTATCCCACTTCTTAGACAGAATGACTTGTAATATATTAATTTACTAAGTAATTGATTGATTCATATGTTGTGTGATAATTGCAACAGTATGTTGTTTGTCACCACTTTGTTGTTGTCCACTTTGATCACAATCCTTGAAAACATGCATCCCCATAGGCTATGACTGTATCCCAAGCAGGTCTGCTTCATGTGAGCTTCCCGGACTGTTCTGTGGTTCGTTAAGATCCAACAGATACCTGCTCTCCCTCTGTCATTATTAATGACAGGCCCCAACTCTACTAAAGACGTGTCCACTTTTAATTATCACAGCCCGTGTCTTTTAAATATTAAATTCCTCCAGCTAAACACCGGCCAGTTCTCTCTCTCTCTCTCTCTCTCTCTCTCTCTCTCTCTCTCTCTCTCTCTCTCTCTCTTTTTCTCTCTCCAGTCTCGTCTGTCACTGTAAATGTCATCACTTTATTCCTCCGTTGGCGACCGTGACAGGCCCTACTTTCAGCCCGGCTTTATCTCTCTCTCCATCCTTTCTTCAAAGATCCCCTCTTTCTTTAATCCTTCGCTGCTGTATCCGCTTTCTACACGTGGCACATGATTGCCCGGGTAAAGGTATTTTCTGTTTCAATCTTACATTTTCCCAAGGGGGAACAAAAGGGACAAGCATTCTGCAGCTGGTTTCACTGAGAAAATTGTTCAGAATTGCCTCATTCCTCGGCAGATTAGCGAATGCATACAATTCCCTTCTAAACGCCATTGTGCCGCACAATCTGGGCATTATACTTTGTCTTTAGCATTTAGAGAGAACCCCTAACCAATTAAAATAATACAGGCTTCCAATACCTGCTGCCAATTAAATCGGGGCGGTATTACCTGCCTTGATAGAGCGGACCATGGATCCTAACACTTACTACCATTCATTAGGTCTATTCATGGTGAAGGAGCTGA
The DNA here is from genome assembly GCF_965601325.2 of Salmo salar. Taxonomy (NCBI): domain Eukaryota; kingdom Metazoa; phylum Chordata; class Actinopteri; order Salmoniformes; family Salmonidae; genus Salmo; species Salmo salar. The sequence goes on from NC_138306.1 coordinate 75,463,445, forward strand.
TGACAAGAATTCAAGGCTCTCCCCCCCTCCCTTTCCCCTGCTCTCTCTACCTCCCTTTCCATCTTCCTTTCTCTCTGTCACTCTCTCTCATGACCAGAGATGCCCGCCCCTCACTCCAAGGACTCAGTAGAATTGGCCGGGGAATAGAGGGGATGGAGTGTCAGCTGGTGACACTTTTTTTTGTACCCCCCCCCTCTCCTTTTCTCTTTTCTTGGACGTTTCTTCCCGCCTGCCCCTGGCTTTGTCTCACAGGTAGCCAGGTTCTTCACAGCTCATTGTGCCTTTTTTAAACCCTTGGTCCGTGCAGCTTGCTTGGCACCCTTTTAAAGCCCGGGACCCACAAAGAAAAACGTTGTTCAGGCGACTGACTCGATTGACAAATTCACCGTGTTAAAAGTCTACAAAAGACAGAGTTTGGTGTCGCTAGAGGGGAAGCCGTCAATCTGGCATCACGGCCTCAGAAAACACTACTTCTCTGTTTAACCAGTTGAGAAAATAGTCTATCTATCTATTGTTGGATGTATACCTCAGTTAAGGAGACAGTGGAGAGGACCATTATATTTATCTGGTTTGTCTGTGACACACCACATGACACTGCTCTTAGAATTGCCCAAATAGTGGATGTAAGAATATGTTGGTCTAACAATATACCACCCCTCCAAATGGACACTGATATTCACCCCCGTTTCTAAGCCTCAAAATACTTAAAAATAGGAAAATGTTGAATATGTCCTCATACAAGAAAACAGATTTTAAACATACCTGGTATTCTGCTACAGCCTACTGTACTGTAGTCATAGTGACAGTCCATCTGAAAGCAAGTCATTATACTGTACGGTGGAGACAGCACAGTTTTCAGTAGAAAGGGAGTGACACTGTCTGAGTCCTCTAGAGAGGAAACCCCTGGGTATCCTTCCTTACTAACCGACCGACAGACAGACAGACAGGAGAAATCACATCTACTCCCGCTTCAGCCTCAATGGAGTACCACAAAACCACAAAAGCACTTCATTGGAAGGTGTGCTTTCAAACGACTTATAAAGACTACATAGATTTTAGAAAATGTTTCAAATCAAGTAAATATGTGTATGTATAAAGTGTGTTTTTCATGATTTGTAATGAGTATAACACTGTACTGGTGTATTATCATATCGTTACTTTATTATTACATCGATTTAATGCACGTTTACGGTCGGTTGTTCATGATTTATATATTATAACAAGTCCTGCAGTAAATGACTTATACCTAATTATTTATATTATTCATACAGTGTAATACAATTAATAATATGACTTATCATACTGATAATATGAGTAAGTGTGACTTGTAGTTTGATAATGCTAATGTAACGGTTGTCGTCGGATAAAGTGAACCAAAACGCAGCAGGAATATGGGCACTCATCTTCTTTTATTTGGTGAAGAAGGAGAACCAAAAATAACAGGTACACAAAGAAAACACAACGACTATATACAGGCTGGTAAGGCGCAAGGCTATACACAGAACAATCTCCCACAAACTCTAAACCAAACACATACCCATATATAGGACTCTCAATCAGAGGCAACGAGAAAACACCTGCCTCCAATTGAGAGTCCAACCCCAATAAACAAAACATAGAAATACAAAAGACTAGACAGAACATAGAAATACACTAACATAGAACAGTACCCAAAAACCCGGAAATAATAAATCAAACACCCTACTAAATAAACCACCACCCCGAACCACATAAAACAAATACCCTCTGCCACGTCCTGACCAAACTACAATAACAAATAAACCTTATACTGGTCAGGACGTGACAGCTAAGCAGTTCGTATGATGAACTTCAGATGTTACCAACATCACCGCTAACAACAGCTTCTGTTAAAAAGATTTCCACTTCAAAGAAATATCCCTCTTTCTCCTGATCAGGCAACTCTGTAGCAACACACACACACACACACACACACACACACACACACACACACACATAAACACACCTCTCTATTCTGCCTGGCGACCTTGGAAAACAAGAAAACACAAGGATCTCTCACACTTTGATATCTACAAATCAAAGATCCAGCTCAAGCGGTGTGAAGGTTGTTTTGTTGTCTTCCACTGTCCGTACTAACAAAACAGTGAGGTGACTGTGACTTCCAATCACACCTGATGGTACTAAAAGAGGGCATACTTAGAATTAGTGACCACAAATTACAGCAACTTAACAAAGGGTATAAAAGCAGGAGGATACTTCCCTAAATGCTCCCTCTATATCCCTGACCTCACCTTTCCCTCCCTCTCTCCAGTCCTTCCCCTCCGTTCAGAACACTACAGGCTACTCACTGTCTGAAGTCTCTGAGAGAGATGGGAGATGGGAGATACATGTGTGCAACCACTTATGAGAGACAGAGAGAGGAAGGGAAGCAGGAGGAGAGATAGAGATAAGGAATGGTCTAAATTCAGACCACATGGCTACAGTCTTAAGTGGAGCTGTACACTACCAGGGGCTACTTGTGGTCACGGTCATGCATAGCAGTCATTAGGAAAGAGGGACAGACAGGAGGAGAGGAGGAGGAGAGGAGGAGGAGAGGAGGAGGAGAGGAGGAGGAGAGGAGGGAACGGGGATGAGGATGCAGGTTGTTTCCTTACAACCAGATATGATTTAGAAAAAAACAAGTTTCATTCTTCATGTGAAGAAGTTGCATCAGAAAAGTGTCTTACTGTTCTCAGTGTGTTACTGTATGTCAATATAAATCGATGATCCGTGATCCTAGTTTACAGTATGTGAGAGCTTGGGTTAACACCACAGTTATAGGGATTCTGCTATGAATATATTTACACATTCTGATGAATATTGAGGCTAATATTGAGGCTATATATACGTTTTCAAATGTCCAAAGTATACGCTTCCTCAGCTCAGAGGTGATCATGAACTACCAAAAACATATCCATAATTATTTGTTCACTATTTTGATTCGTCTTTGCTTCGTACTACAACCCAACTCTCTCACCCAGAAAGCATCATCACAGATCTACCACACTACTCCTCTCCTGCGTCCGTAGATGTTGGTTAGCGATTGGTTGGCATTCACCGAGGACAGTGACCCAGGCCAGGTTTTAATTAATTTCACAGACAGTAGCGTGGTGACCCCGTGAGAAAGGATGCAGCACACCCAACTAATCACCATGAACCCCTGTGACATCATTTATAGACCTGCCAGCCCTATAGAAAACAGGGGAACCTGGGTAGTTTACCGACGATACAAAGCGCCAATTTATCACTATAAGCAAACGCTAACCTAGGAGTATTGCCCCCGGCAGAATTAATTGGCCCACTCCCTGTCTGTGAAGTGTCTGGCCTTGTTTAAAAAGACAGGCCGCCCCAGAGACTCTCTACACCACTGCACCCAGAGCAGCCCTGCCATTGGCTGACTGATAGCCATGGAAACCCACTGCTCTGCAAACGGAAACCAGGAAGTAAATGCCAAGTAAACACGATTGGATGCTCGATTTCTACAGCTTATTGTTGCTAAGTTTTTGTATGACTTGTGTTTTTCATGTTACTATTGTCTGTTTAAGAATTTATTTTATGATTTAGCAGCAAGGGGTTTGTGTTTTCTGCATTGTATCTCATCTAAAATGTGAGCACTGTAACACATTAGAGGACAGACAAAGGAGGCTTTACCACTGCTGTGTCAACGATTTACTTCAGGCCGTTTAACAAATAGAGAGGAAGTGTGTGTGTCTGTGTGTGTGTGTCTGTGCATCGTTGTCTGTGTGTGTGTGTGTGTGTGTGTGTGTGTGTGTGTGTGTGTGTGTGTGTGTGTGTGTGTGTGTGTGTGTGTGTGTGTGTGTGGTGTGTGTGTGTGTGTGTGTGGCAGGTTGTTGGGGGCACATACACTCCACTGCCTGGTCACAGTAATCAAGGCGTGCAGTGTACTTTTTAATGGAGTTCCTGAACATGGTGACTGTGATTTCCTGCCAACATACCCATCCGAATGACATGCTCCACTGTTCACAGCCCAGCAGAGGAACCCAGGGCTTCAACTGGAGGTCACTCACGTGTGGCGCTGCTCGCCCAGAAGAAAAACGACTGATTAACTTGCTGTGTGTGTACGGACGTGTCTGTGTGAGTGTGTGCATGTGTGTTTACGTGTGTATATACGTGTGTTTGGTGTGCGTTTGGTGTGTGTGTGCATGGGCTGGCCTCCTTCCACACACTCTACTGTGACTAAGAAAGTGTGAGTACTTTAGAGAGAGAGAGAGAGAGAGAGAGAAGGGAGAGAGAGAGAGAGAGGGAAACAGAGAGAGGGAGAGAGAGAGAGAGAGAAGGATAGAGAGAGAGAAACAGAGAGAGGGGGAGAGAGAGAAGGGAGAGAGAGAGAAGGGAGGGAGAGAGAGAGAGAGAAGGGAGAAAGAGAGCGAGACAGAGAGAGAGAAAGAGAGAGAGAGAGAAAGAGAAGGGAAAGAGAGAGAGAAACAGAGAGAGAGAGAGGGAGAGAGAGGGAGAGAGAGGGAGAGAGAAGGGAAAGAGAGAGAAAGAAACAGAGAGAGGGAGAGAGAGAAGGGGGAGAGAGAGAGAGAGAGAGAGAGAGAGAGAGAGAAAGAGAGAGGGAGAGAGAGAGAGAGAAGGGAGAGAGAGAGAGAGAGAAACAGAGAGAGGGAGAGAAACAGAGAGAGGGAGAGAGAGAAAGAGAGTGAGAGTGAGAGAGAGAGAGAGAGAGAAAGAGAAAGAGAGAGAAAGAGAGAGAAAGAGAGAGAAAGAGAGAGAAAGAGAGAGAGAGAGAGAGAGAGAGAGAGAGAGAGAGAGAGAGATAGATAGATAGATAGATAGATAGATAGATAGATAGATAGATAGATAGATAGATAGATAGATAGATAGATAGATAGATAGATAGATAGATAGATAGATAGATAGATAGATAGATAGATAGATAGATAGATAGATAGATAGATAGATAGATAGATAAATAGATGGAGAGAGGGGGAGAAGGGGGGGAGAGAGAGAGAGAGAGAGAGAGAGAGAGAGAGAGAAGGGGGAGAGAGAGGCTCTCTGGTTAAGAGGAGTGCAGGCCAGGCCAGCCGTATCTGCGGGTCCATCCACGGTGTCTGCTTCCCTCCGGCTGGGCCAGCTCCTGTACCGAGGCATAATTAATGTGGGTAACAGGTAAAGGGATACGGAGACGTGGCATAAGAGCAGCTTTCAGAGCTTTGTGTTGCCCCGTTTCCACGGTGAAATGGATCTGCTGCCACTCAGCGCCTCATTGAAGAGGAGGAAAGAAGGGGACAGCTGCCGAGCTAACAGGACACTGACAATCAACCAGTAACCACCCTTCCTCCCTTCCCTCTCTCTCTAGCCCTCTTCTACTCCTCCTCCAACCCCCCCACTAGGCTGAGGGCACTGGGCCAAACTGGAGGGTCCTAGGACACTTTTGCTAATCCCCCCTCTACGCTTTCTATAAGAAGCCTGTGGAACATGCACCCTCCCAAGCATGACTCACCTCCACACACACACGCACACACACGCACACACAGAGATGCACGCACATTCACGCACACACACGCACACACGCACACACACTCACCTGCACACACAAACATGCACAAAGGCACACAGACACTTACACACATGTTTGCACACTCACCTCCCCCAGAACTAGAGAGAAAACCAGACTGGCCACAGGCAGCTGAGGAAAGCAGTTGTAATTTGCAAAAATGGGTGGTGGAGGGTTGTTGAGCATGTGTATGCGTGCGTGTCTGTGACTCCCCTCAACCCCTCAAACATGCACAGCCTTGTAGAGGAGACCCATTTTATTTATATTTCTCTCACCCTTCCTGTGATCCATCGTTCCCTCCACTCCTCTACTTATCATGTAGTGTGTTGCAGCATGTAGCAGCAGACTGGGGAAATAAACAGGCAGGTGAGGGGGAACAGAGTGGAGGAGAGAACCATGGGTCTGTCTGGGAACAGAGTGGAGGAGAGAACTATGGGTCTGTCTGGGAACAGAGTGGAGGAGAGAACCATGGGTCTGTCTGGGAACAGAGTGGAGGAGAGAATTATGGGTCTGTCTGGGAACAGAGTGGAGGAGAGAACTATGACTCTGTCTGGGAACAGAGTGGAGGAGAGAACTATGAGTCTGTCTGGGAACAGAGTGGAGGAGAGAACCATGGGTCTGTCTGGGAACAGAGTGGAGGAGAGAACTATGGGTCTGTCTGGGAACAGAGTGGAGGAGAGAACTATGGGTCTGTCTGGGAACAGAGTGGAGGAGAGAACTATGAGTCTGTCTGGGACCAGAGTGGAGGAGAGAACTATGGGTCTGTCTGGGAACAGAGTGGAGGAGAGAGCTATGGGTCTGTCTGGGAACAGAGTGGAGGAGAGAACCATGGGTCTGTCTGGGAACAGAGTGGAGGAGAAAACTATGGGTCTGTCTGGGAACAGAGTGGAGGAGAGAGCTATGGGTCCGTCTGGGAACAGAGTGGAGGAGAGAACTATGGGTCTGTCTGCGAACAGAGTGGAGGAGAGAACTATGGGTCTGTCTGGGAACAGAGTGGAGGAGAGAACTATGGGTCTGTCTGCGAACAGAGTGGAGGAGAGAACTATGGGTCTGTCTGGGAACAGAGTGGAGGAGAGAACTATGGGTCTGTCTGGGAACAGAGTGGAGGAGAGAACTATGGGTCTGTCTGGGAACAGAGTGGAGGAGAGAACTATGAGTCTGTCTGGGAACAGAGTGGAGGAGAGAACTATGAGTCTGTCTGGGAGAGATAAAACACAACACATACTGCTGTCACACCTAGAGAAGGATGTGGCTGTGAAAGAAGAGTAATTTCAAGGGAAGGAATTTAAACAGAATAATATAATGGTGGAAAACGGTTCACATCTAGGTTCCCAGATCCCGACAAATGGGCCTCACAATACTTGGAAGGTAACGGAAACGAAGGAAGAGGGGTAAACACACAAACAAACAAAAGGTTATCCGAACCTTTTCCGATTCTGCACACACACAGAGAGGTCATCAGTGTACAGTTTAGAATGCGACACCTGCACCTGCAGTGTTAACAGCTGGATTTGAGATGGGCCAGGATACAGCAGGACACTGTGGTAGTACACAGCTCTCCTATAGCTGTTCTCCCCAGCCAGTCAGCCAAGGGGAGATCCACCCATCCCAGTCAGCCAAGGGGAGATCCACCCATCCCAGTCAGCCAAGGGGAGATCCACCCAGCCAGTCAGCCAAGGGGAGATCCACCCAGCCCAGTCAGCCAAGGGGAGATCCACCCAGCCAGTCAGCCAAGGGGAGATCCACCCAGCCCAGTGAGCCAAGGGGAGATCCACCCAGCCAAGGGGAGATCCACCCAGCCCAGTCAGCCAAGGGGAGATCCACCCAGCCCAGTCAGCCAAGGGGAGATCCACCCAGCCCAGTCAGCCAAGGGGAGATCCACCCAGCCAGTCAGCCAAGGGGAGATCCACCCAGCCAGTCAGCCAAGGGGAGATCCACCCAGCCCAGTCAGCCAAGGGGAGATCCACCCAGCCCAGTGAGCCAAGGGGAGATCCACCCAGCCAGTCAGCCAAGGGGAGATCCACCCAGCCAAGTCAGCCAAGGGGAGATCCACCCAGCCCAGTCAGCCAAGGGGAGATCCACCCAGCCAAGGGGAGATCCACCCAGCCAGTCAGCCAAGGGGGAGATCCACCCAGCCCAGTCAGCCAAGGGGAGATCCACCCAGCCCAGTCAGCCAAGGGGAGATCCACCCAGCCCAGTCAGCCAGCCTTTCAGTGGGGAGTGGTTGATATATCACCATAAAGCCAATGAGATCGATCAGGCTGCCTGCAGTGCAACCATGCTAACTCTCTCTATTTTCTCTGAGTGCTCTCGCTCATTCACTCTCTCTAGCTCTCTCTGTAGCTCTCTCTCTCTCTCTCTCTCTCTCTGTCTCTCTCTCTGTAGCTCTCTATGTAGCTCTCTCTCTCTCTCTCTGTCTCTGTCTCTCTCTGTAGCTCTCTATGTAGCTCTCTCTCTCTCTCTCTCTCTCTGTCTCTCTCTCTGTAGCTCTCTATGTAGCTCTCTCTCTCTCTCTGTACCTCTCTATGTAGCTCTCTCTCTGTAGCTCTCTATGTAGCTCTCTGTCTCTCTCTCTCTCTCTCTCTCTCTCTTTTCTCTCTCTCTCTCTCTCTCTCTCTCTCTCTCTCTCTGTAGCTCTCTATGTAGCTCTCTCTCTCTCTGTAGCTCTCTATGTAGCTCTCTCTCTCTCTCTCTCTCTCTCTCTCTCTCTCTCTCTGTAGCTCTCTATGTAGCTCTCTCTCTCTGTAGCTCTCTATGTAGCTCTCTCTCTGTAGCTCTCTATGTGTCTCTCTCTCTCTGTAGCTCTCTCTGTAGCTATCTCTCTCTCTGTAGCTCTCTATGTATCTCTCTCTCTCTCTCTCTCTCTCTCTCTGTAGCTCTCTATGTAGCTCTCTCTCTCTCTCTCTCTCTCTATGTAGCTCTCTCTGTAGCTCTCTCTGTAGCTATCTCTCTCTCTGTAGCTCTCTATGTAGCTCTCTCTCTCTCTCTCTCTCTCTCTCTCTCTCTATGTAGCTCTCTATGTAGCTCTCTCTGTAGCTATCTCTCTCTCTGTAGCTCTCTATGTAGCTCTCTCTCTCTATGTAGCTCTCTCTGTAGCTCTCTCTGTAGCTCTCTCTCTCTCTCTGTAGCTCTCTATGTAGCTCTCTCTCTCTCTCTCTCTCTCTATGTAGCTCTCTATGTAGCTCTCTCTGTAGCTCTCCGTGTAGCTCTCTCTCTCTGTAGCTCTCTCTGAAGCTGTCTCTGTAGCTCTCTCTCTCTTCTTTCTTTCTCTCTCTCTCTCTCTCTCTCTCTCTCTCTCTCTCTCTTCTCTCTCTCTCTCTCACTTGGGCCTTTCCCTTTGTCCTACCTCCCCCCTGCTGGTTGCAGCTCTTTCCCCTTCTTCCCTTTTCCTTTCCCAAATCTTTCTGGATGTCTTACAGCACTCTGTGTTTATCAGAATATCAGTGTTTAGTTTAGTATAGCCTGTTACAGCAGCAGGTTATCCCCACAACAACATATCCTGCCTGTTAGGACAGGGTTGGGACAGACTTCCAGTGTTTGTTTCTTCAATTAGTATCCAATGCAGCTATTATGAATGATTTTCAGTTACAGAAAATAACTGCTGACAAACTCAATTATTTGAAAATGGAGAACTTAATGGTCCATGGTAATGATTAATTTAGTAAAAACAAATCCCCTTCATGGTGTTAATGAAAGTTACTGTAGGCAAAGGGATGGATACCGTAGAGCAATTAAAATGTTGTCTGAGTGGTACACACAGCTGTAATAATCCTTACCTTTAAACATTTACTTTATTTTAACTGCTTAAAGTTTGCACATATAGATGGGAGAGTTTGTTCATGTGTGTGTGTGTGTGTGTGTGTGTGTGTGTGTGTGTGTGTGTGTGTGTGTGTGTGTGTGTGTGTGTGTTAGTCTCTACCTCCCCATAAGCCTCTTCCTCTCGGCCCCTGCCTCCCTGCCTCCCTGCCTAAAGACAATGACAGAGATCCACTGTGTTATTCTGTGGTCCTTTAGTCTTCCCTCTACTGGAGGACTGGACACGGGAGTCTGGCCACGGCCTCTGCCCCAGCACACTGCACCGGCTCTGGGCACAAGAGGTGGAGGTAGGGGCCTGGGGGTATGGGGGCATGGGGGTGTGGAGGTCTGGGATGGGGGCCTGGGGGACTGAATGGGGGCTGGTGGTTTAGGGGGTAGGAGGTTGTGGGGGTTAAATTTCGACACAGCAGAGAGAGAGTCTCAAAAGGGATAGGGGGGTGGAGTGGGGGGGGGGGGGGGGGGGTGGAGTGGGGGTGGCAGGGGTCAGTGACAAGTGGCACACATGGGGTGGGTGTGGGGTGAAGTGGGGTGGAACAAGTGCTATAGAGAGGCGAGGGACTGTGTTTTCCCATGGTCCGCTAGCAACCCCCTTCTCCCCCCTCAGTCTTCCCCCTGCACCCCCAGTCCCAGGCAGGTCTCTCTCTCTCTACTAGCTGTGGCAGGAGAGGAGAGGAGGAGAGGGGTCAGCTCAGTTACAGACCCCGGGGCCGGCGTGTTTTCAATGAATTGATACAGATGAAGAACTCCAACACAATGGATGGATTACCTCGGCCAAAATAGACCACCTCGCCTCACACACACACAGCCGCTGACACGTACTGACACTCACACACACACATGCGTACGTGCACGTGCACATGGACACGCACACGGACGCAGACAAGCACAAACACACTACTTGAAAAGGTTACTCCTTTTTCAACCTTTTTTTTGGTTTTAGCTTCACCATGGTTAAAAATATGGTCCAGTAACAGTAAATTAAAATACACCAAATAATTATGTTTGAAGCTGAACAGAACCAAACGCACCCCCAGCATAATGTACAACCAATTATCATTTTACTCCACATGAGTTACCCATTGTAGAGGATCAAGACAAAATGTTGACCAACTAAAATTGAATGCAAATCTGTGAAACAATACTAAGATCAAAGAACTCCATATTTGTATTTAAAAATGTTTCCTTAAAACCATCAATCTGTCTCACTCCCAGTGTGTCCATCCTCCACCCTGTGTTTTGTTGTTTTGCTCCCCAGGTCTGAGTGTATGTTCTGGGGTGGTGCCTGGCAGAGGTGTCCTTAGCTGTCCGGTGGTAATGGCTACGGATGGGCCATGGGCTCTAATGCATGGATCTCCATAATAAATCACCATGCACGGCCCTATTTAGACATTCAGCAGCTTGGCTCGCCACTCTGCTCCATCAGGCCTCGGAGATTAATGATTGAAGACCCATTTACTTTGCTTCTCTGAAAGACATGACACACTCCACCTCCACTCTCCTCTCCTCTGCCCTGTACTAACCAACCAAACCTGGGCTCTGCTCTGGCAGCTAGCTATCTGTCCTGTCTCCCGCCCTCCTGCCTGCCTGCTTCACGCCCGCCCAGTCCCAGGAAAAATGCCTCATCACAAACATCCAACGCCAATGTCAAAGAAGCCAAATAAAATGTTGATGAATGAAGGGAAGGTTTTGCGGTATTAATGGACCACAGAGTTGTGATTGATATATTCACCAGAGGGAATATTGTGAAGAGCACTCCCTCTCTGCCTTCCCCATTCTCTACCTCCCTGTTTCTCTCTTTCTCTCTACCTCCGTCTCTCTCTTTCTCTCTGCCTCCCTGTCTCTCTCTCTCTCGCTCTACCTCCCTGTCTCTCTCTCTCTGATTGGTGGTAAACTTCTTCTTCAGGAGCCTTTGTTTGTTGTTCTGAAGTTACAGTTGTTAGTCACAGTGATGCTCAACTTAGACTCAGGGGTAGACGTAACATAATAATTGTAAATCCGGGACACTCCAATTTGCATATGTTACGTTTCGTATGGTAGGTATTGATTTGTAGATGTCCATCATCCATTTAGTATGATATGTTACGGACTACAATTTGTATGATATGTTAAGAAAATTCCATGTTACGAATTGCAATTTGTACAATATGTTACGAATTCCAATTTGTTGTGCCTAATTTTAGCTAGACTAGGGGTTAGGGGTTAAGGTTAGGGTTAAGGTTAAGGTAGGCTTAAGGCTACGATTAGGGGAAGGGGAAGGGTTAGCTAACATGCTAAGTAGTTGCAAAGTAGCTCAAAAGTAGCAAGTATTTGAACACACAACCTTTGGGTTGCTAAAAGTTTGTGTTATATGTCCAAGTAACCTTCTGTCTTATGTAACCATACCAAATTTAACATTTGATTCTTATTTGAGTGTCTTTACATTTACTATGTTACGTCTAGTCTATGAGACCGGGCTGTGATGCTTGGGAAATATTGCTGGGGCAAGAGAGTGTAATGTAATTTTCTAATAAAATGTAAATCATGTTTTGCCAAAGCTCTAATGAATTACATCTAAATCGATAGTTCTTGTAAACCAGGAGATTCTGATTTGACATTTTACTGAGAAACAGCAGTGATACTGTTTATGGGTCATATTCTTATTGTTAAACATACAATACAGCATTAAAACCTTTTGGAATATTGTTTCACTTAGAAATATCAGTGGCACAGTTGTAAGGGCCACACTCTCAGAAAGTGTTATCATTATAGCCTCCTAGACTATTTACAGCCTGCATCAATTAATCATTCCCATAACGTGTTCTGCAATTAGATTACGCACAGACATACTCCTCCATTAATACGGTTTTAATTGCAAGGAGCAAGGCTCTAATTCTACTATCTCTGGATCACTGCAAGAGGGTAAAAGGAACACTCATCACAAATGAAGCACACTTAAAAAAATAAACAGAACATTATGATCCAAAAAGAAAGGGAAACCATGAACTTGGAACTGGTAATATCACTGTGGTAATTTACTTCAGTGTAAAATATTACTATATCATTTATTATGTTAACGCTCTGAAGATTCTCTTTTTAAATATCTCTATTCTCTCCCTCGCTCTCCCTCTCTCTCTCTCTCTCTCTCTCTCTCTCTCTCTCTCTCTCTCTTTCCTCCTTTTCTCCCTCTCCCTCTCTCTCTCTTCCTTCTCTCTCCCTCTCCATCTCTCTCCTCCTTCTCTCCCTCTCCCTCTCTATCCCTCTCTCTCTCTCTTTCCTCCTTTTCTCCCTCTCCCTCTCCCTCTCTCTCTCTTCCTTCTCTCTCCCTCTCCCTCTTCCTCTCCCTCTCCCTCTCTCTCCTCCTTCTCTCTCCCTCTGCCTCTCTCTATCCCTCTCTCTCTCTCCTCCTTTTCTCCCTCTCCCTCTCTCTATCCCTCTCTCTCTCTCTCTCTCTCTCCTCCTTCTCTAGCCCCATCTCCCTCTGCCTCTCTTATAGTAGACACCTCTTTCATCAGGTGAGGGTGAATTAATTGACAACTTGGCTGAACATCAAGGCAGAACCCTGCTTCCTCACAGAACCCTCTTATGTATTCACTGACATCAACACAAACTCAGGTGATAAAATAAATATCAGTTAAGCCTATATGAAAGGTTAGCTGGGCCATGAATTCATTCACAGGGCCTTGTCCTTAAATGTTGCAGTATTACCAATATTATAGCACTAAAAAACAATAACTAAATATTAAAATATTGGAATTATTACTGAAAATTGCCATTCATAGACTCAAATGGAATACTGTCATAAACCAAATGGTAGAGAATGGAGATATTAAGATGTAGAGGATAAATGGAAGGAGGAAGAGTCAATAGATGTTTGTCAACATTTAGATTAAGGTATTTGTTCCAGTTGTCCACATTGTATCAGCTAGAGAAGAACAGCAGTCAGAAACTGACGGCAATACAACCAATCTAAGATCTAGCTTTGTTCTCTTCCTTATATCCATCCTCTCTGTCTCACACACACACACACGCACCCACGCACACACACACACACACACACACACACACACACACACACACACACACACACACACACACACACACACACACACACACACACACACACACACACACACACACACACACACACACACGGTTCAACCTGCTTAGCTTGCCCTGTTTATTCGGACAGTTTTGCACTCTCTCTCTCTCTCTCTCTCTCTCTCTCTCTCACGCACACATGCACACACATGCACACACACACATACACACACACACACAAAGAAAGAAAAGAAAAACCCAGTTTCACTATCACTGCAGTAATATGAATGTTTACTTGTTGAATATTTTATCAGTTCATTTCATTGTTTTATCTTTTTGTTTCTCCCCTCTTCTCAGTGGTCTTATCTATGCCGTGGGGGCTAGTGGGGGCTAGCGGGGGCTAGCGGGGGCTAGCGGGGGCTAGTGGGGGCTAGCGGGGGCTAGCGGGAGCTGCATTGGTCTGTTTTTAGCTGATTAGAAGACTGATAGATAGAGGTGGGTTAGGGTGACCTTACCTCCTGACTAAACACTAGGTTGGACATTTGTCTCCCCACAGCATTTGCATGTTCTCTACCTGTTTATGGCTATTTGTCACCATATTCCCCCTCACCGTCGAGCTCAGCAGACGTATAGTCCTCACACTGAAAGGTCATTTCATTTAAATAGAATATTTAACAACAAAAAGGCAGATGTGTGCAACATATTCACACACACTCCAAATATTTACTCATGTTCTCACAAGCTCTTTCTTAGTTTTTGGCTTAAACATTGACTATGAAACACCAAAGATGCACACGTGTGTGTGTGTGTGTGTGTGTGGTGTGTGTGTGTGTGTGTGTGTGTGTGTGTGTGTGTGTGTGTGTGTGTGTGTGTGTGTGTGTGTGTACATGTTTTCCTACCCAGAATGTCCTGACAAGTCCCCAGAAGGTCCAAAGCAAGATTTTCTTATGAAAAGTCAGGACTTTTTACATGTCCTGAATTTGTTAACATTTAATGCTTAAGGGTTCAGTTTGGGGTTAACGTTCGGGTTAAAGTTAGAGTTAGGTTTAGGGTTAGGAATTAGAGTTAGGTTTAGGGGTTAAGGTTAGGGTTAGGTTTGGGTCAAGGCAGTGGCAAAACTATACATTTGTTGGTAGGTGGACCTGCAGAAATTTGGGTGGGCCCAAATTTTTGGGAAAGCAGCCAACTTCCTGCAATTTGACACATTTTGCCATGGGGCAAAGATAAAAATGTGCAGTTTTATAGCTAATCTCATGCTATTTTACACACTTTGCCTTGAGGCTGAGAGAAAATGTTCCTGTTTTAAAGCTCATTTCCTGGGTATGGGTGTGAGTGGGTTAAGGTTAGGGCAGCTGCACTGTTCAGTAGCCTGATAAGTCTGTCTGTCTGTCTGTCTGTCTGTCTGTCTGTCTGTCTGTCTGTCTGTCTGTCTGTCTGTCTGTCTGTCTGTCTGTCTGTCTGTCTGTCTGTCTGTCTGTCTGTCTGTCTGTCTGTCTGTCTGTCTGTCTGTGTCTGATACTGTGTGTATGTAGGTCTATGTCTGTCTGTCTGTCTGTCTGTCTGTCTGTCTGTCTGTCTGTCTGTCTGTCTGTCTGTCTGTCTGTCTGTCTGTCTGTCTGTCTGTCTGTCTGTCTGTCTGTCTGTCTGTCTGTCTGTCTGTCTGTCTGTCTGTGTCTGATACTGTGCGTATGTAGGTCTATGTCTGGATCTAACACAGTGTGTGCTGCTCCACCACAGGGAAGACTGGAACTGCAGCTCTTCTCTCGTCTGACTTTGAATCCAGATTATTGGGCTAATTACTCTCCACTCATGAGACAGTTCATATGTAATCACAACCACAGAGCTTTATTCAACGTAATCACACTACGACATCCTTCTGGGGTCCCGATGTAGAAAATACACTTCCCATCCAATATTCACAGTAAAAAACGAAAATAGTTCTGTCCCCAAAACATTACATGAATGGTCTATTTCCCCATCAAACCTATCACTGTCAATCATGAAATGGGCAATCTGTCACGCCCTGGCCATAGAGAGGTTTTTGTTCTCTATTTTGGTTAGGCCAGGGTGTGACTAGGGTGGGAATTCTATGTCCTTTTTTCTATGTTTTTGTATTTCTTTGTTTTGGCCTGGTATGGCTCTCAATCAGGGACAGCTGTACATCGTTGTTGCTGATTGGGAGCCATACTTAGGCAGCCTGTCCTGACCAAACTACAATAACAAATAACCCTTATACTGGTCAGGACGTGACAGGGTAGTTGTTTTCTGTCTTGTGTTTTTCACTTGACAGAACTGTTGGCTTTCGTTTTTGTTTCTTTGTTTAACCTGTTAGGGCTAGGGGGCAGTATTGACACGGCCGGATAAAAAACGTACCCGATTTAATCTGGTTACTACTCCTGCCCAGTAACTAGAATATACATGTAATTATTGGCTTTGGATAGAATGGTGTCTGTGAGTATAACAGAACTCATATGGCAGGAAAAAACCTGAGAAGATTCCAAACAGGAAGCGCCCTCTCTGACAAGTTGTTGTTCATCTTGGCTCTTTTTATTGAAGACTGAGGATCTTTGCCGTAACATGACACTTCCTACGGCTCCCATAGGCTCTCAGAACCCGTGAAAAAGCTGAATGATATCGAGGCAGCCTCTGGCTGAAACACATTATCGCATTTGAATAGTGGCTGGTCAGAGTATGTATTTATTTTCTCTCTCTTTGTACGTATACAGGCTTTCCCGGTCAGAATATTATCGCTTTTTTATGAGAAAAATGGCCTAAAAATTGATTTTAAACAGCGGTTGACATGCTTCAAAGTACGGTAATGGAATATTTAGAATTTTTTTGTCACGAAATGCGCCATGCTCGTCACCCTTATTTACCCTTTCGGATAGTGTCTTGAACGCACGAACAAAACGCCGCTATTTGGATATAACAATGGATTATTTGGGACCAAACCAACATTTGTTATTGAAATAGAAGTCCTGGGACTGCATTCTGACGAAGAACAGCAAAGGTAATAACATTTTTCTTATAGTAAATCTGACTTTGGTGAGTGCTAAACTTGCTGGGTGTCTAAATAGCTAGCACTGTGATGCCTTACTGAGAATATTGCAAAATGTGCTTTCACCGAAAAGCTATTTTAAAATCGGACATATCGAGTGCATAGAGGAGTTCTGTATCTATAATTCTTAAAATAATTGTTATGTTTTTTGTGAACGTTTATCGTGAGTAATTTAGTAAATTCACCGGCAGTGTTCGGTGGGAATGCTAGTCACATGCTAGTCACATGCTAATGTAAAAAGCTGGTTTTTGATATAAATATGAACTTGATTGAACAAAACATGCATGTATTGTATAACATAATGTCCTACGGTTGTCATCTGATGAAGATCATCAAAGGTTAGTGCTGCATTTAGCTGTGGTTGGGGTTTATGTGACATTATATGCTAGCTTCAAAAATGGGTGTCTGATTATTTCTGGCTGGGTACTCTGCTGACATAATCTAATGTTTTGCTTTCGTTGTAAAGCCTTTTTGAAATCGGACAGTGTGGTTAGATTAACGAGAGTCTTGTCTTTAAAATGGTGTAAAATAGTCATATGTTTGAAAAATTGAAGTTTTAGCATTTTTGAGGTATTTGAATATCGCGCCACGGGATTACACTGGCTGTTGAGTCGGTGGGACGCAAGCCCACCTAGCCCATAGAAGTTAAGTGTTTCGTCATTTATAATAAATTATGACCACTTACCACGGTGCATCTTGGTCCCCTCTTTCAGATGATTGTTACAGAACTACCCACCACAACTGGGTCAAGCAGCGTGCTCGGGAGGAGATGGACACCTGGTCTCATCAGGAGTGGATTGGGAGGAGAGACTGGACTTGGAGCCAGGTGATCGACAGATATCGGAGCCTACCCGGGAAGAATGAGAGGCAGCCCCAAAACATTTTTTTGGGGGGCACACGGGTAGTTTGGCTGGACCAGGGGTGAGGCCTGAGTCAACTACCCGTGCTTTTTGCGGTAAGCAGGTGCCTGCCTCTCGCACTCTCTCTCCAGTGCACCTGCCCAGCCCAGTACGTCCTGTGCCTGCTCCCAGAGCCAGGCCTCCTGCATGTCTCCCCAGCCTGGTGAGTCCTGTGCCAGCTCCTAGAGCCAGGCCTCCTGCATGTCTCCCCAGCCTGGTGAATCCTGTGCCTGCGCCCAGAGCCAGGCCTACTGCAAGTCCCATCAGTCCGGAGCCGCCAGAGCCGCCCGCCAGTCCGGAACCGCCAGAGCCGCCCGCCAGTCCGGAGCCGCCAGAGCCGCCCGCCAGTCCAGAGCCGCCCGCCTGTCCGGCGCGGCCAGAGCCGCCCGCCTGTCCGATGCTGCCAGAGCCGCCCGCCTGTCCGGCGCTGCCAGAGCCACCCGCCTGTCCGGCGCAGCCAGAGTCGCCTGCCTGTCCGGCGGCGACTCCAGTCCGGGGTCGGCGGCGAGGGACCCCGCTCTTGAGGCGCCACCTGAGTGGGGTGAGCCAGTGGTGGAGCGGGGTCTGTGTCCCGCTCCTGAGCCACCACCGTGGATAGATGCCCACCCGGACCCTTCCCTAGAGGTTTAGGTTTTACGGCCGGAGTCCGTACCTTTGGGGGGGGGGGTACTGTCACGCCTTGGCCATAGAGAGGTTTTTGTTCTCTATTTTGGTTAGGCCAGGGTGTGACTAGGGTGGGAATTCTATGTCCTTTTTTCTATGTTTTTGTATTTCTTTGTTTTGGCCTGGTATGGCTCTCAATCAGGGACAGCTGTACATCGTTGTCGCTGATTGGGAGCCATACTTAGGCAGCCTGTTTTCCTTTGGGGGTTTGTGGGTAGTTGTTTTCTGTCTTGTGTTTTTCACCTGACAGAACTGTTGGCTTTCGTTTTTGTTTCTTTGTTTAAGTGTTTCGTCATTTATAATAAATTATGACCACTTACCACGCTGCATCTTGGTCCCCTCTTTCAGACGATCGTTACACAATCTGCAGTTGCTGCGTCATTTCTGGACTTATATATTATTGATACTGTATGTACCCGTTGATTCTTCAACAATATAACTTACTAATTCCTCATGAGCTTAGTTCAAATGTTGTTCCCCATCCGAACCCCAACTATAAGCTTTTTTACTCCAATGTTTGTAAACAATGGAAATGTATACAAACACTGTATAACCTCAAAACATGGTTAACATTGTAACGTTGATATCGTGGATAGTCCGTCGTTCTACTCAAAGCTCTGTCTATGAATTTGAGAGTGCTTACATTTCTCCCATCCTTCAGCTTTTCACCGAAACAGTGACGGGGTTACACTTCGCTATTGTTTCAACTGCGGATTGCCCCTTTAAGGTGTGAACAGATGATGACAGATGAGTATATATATCCACCCAGTCAACCTCTCTCTCGTTGCTCACGGCCTTGCTAGGACGCTGGCCACACATAGTCACACACACGCACACAAACACATGTACATTGCACACATGCACACACACGCACACACACGCACACATGCACACACACACAGCCATGCACGGCAGACACTTCCAGGTCTTTAACGAGGTGGCTAATTAATTCCCACTTTTATCTCCTAGTCGTTTTCATCAGAGGTATATGTTGCTATTCTGACAGGAGAAAATTGCGGGGCAATTAAATCATCTGTAGACGAACACTTCAGCCGACGGAATGAACAGCTAAATGCTCCATTCACTTCTAGAAATGTGATAGTTGAGGATGAGAATGAAGCTGACAGAGTGACTATGGTCACTGTCTGGTCATTAAACAGCAGAGTCTGGGATTCACTTACACATACAGAAGAGTGAGGGAAACAAAATGTTGGTTTGATCTTTTTTAAGGTTCCTTTTTGAAATTCACTCCGACCTAAATGATTGTTCTTTGACACATGCGCATTCATCGTTCAGTTCCTCTACCCAATGTTGCCTCTTGCATATGATTTCACTATGCTGTTGTAGCAACAAAAAAAATCCCCCAAAACGATTCCCCCCTAGCATCCTCAATTCCCGTGATTGTGGAAATGATTTTTGTTCCTTATTTTCTTAACCCCCATCCCAATTAACCTCTCGCTGTGAGCCCGAAGCACATGGGCCAGTACAGCAGTGCATAGGTCTCCCACATACAGTCTGAATCCAGGCATTGTGTCATCTGTCCTGTATAGAAAGGACGGGGGAAAGAAAGAGAGAAAGAGACCTCTCCTTGTTTTGGGTTTATTCTTCCTGAACTACCCCCTGGGCTTGTCAGTATGGGGCGGGGGGAGGGGGGTGGTGGGGAGCGGCGAGAAGAACAGGGAGGATAGCCTCCTGACAGGCTCTTTGGGGAGGGGCGCGGCCTGTTTTGTGGGCCCGTCAGGAGCAGTGGCGATGGCGTGAGTTGTGGCCGGCAGGGGGGCATAGTCTGCACTCCAATCTCCCTCCACACACCACTAGATCTCAATGGCTGGATTAGAGAACACTCCCTAGTCTTAATCTCTGATATGTTCCTAGCAGATACACACACACACACACACACACACACACACACACACACGCAGAAAGATGTGAAATACACACACACACACATACACAAACACACAGCCATTGTGTGCATTAAATCGGTTACAGCAAAGTGAGATGCAGGGCAGTTTGTGTGGTTTACAATAACGGTTAAATGTTACAACAATGGCTATAGGTCTCATTTACATCAATGACTGTGTGTTAATATCATTATCCGCTCCACGGCAGATCAGGTCTTTTTTTTTTTTTTTTATGTTCCTCCTTTTTGCCACAATAATGAGAGAAAAAGGTCAGCGTTTCATGTGGGGGAGAAATTAAGCCAGCGTTCTTGGTTGCTTAACAGTTCTCCTAGTTCACCAACTCCAATAAATGAACGTGTACAACAAGCCAAAGGCCCTTTTTTTTAACAAATTTAATTCATTTCTCTAGACAACTGTGAAATTTGCCATTGACATTAGTCATTACCCTAAGGCGAACTAAAAGATGATCTCGGTTAATAAATGATCCCTAACAAGGAAGTGCTCCTCTCTCTCTTTCTCTCTCCTCCTCCCTGTCTCTCTCTCTCTCTCTCTCTCTCTCTCTCTCGCTCTCTCTCTCTCTCTCTCCTAATGGCACAGGCTGCTGTTAACACCACACTGCTTCAGACCCACACTGCTCCTCCTGTCTCCATCTCAGCCTCAGTCTTCCTGCTCTCTCTTGGCCGTTGAGTGTCTCTCTCCTCTCCCCTCCCCTCTTCTCCCCTCTCCCTCACACAGTGCCCTCCAGACCCCACATTATGCAGTGGCATCATTAAAGCCGCCACAGCCCTGGTTCTGGAAGCTTCTGGACAGATTCTAGAATACTCCACGGAGCTTCCGGGTGCCGGCTGGAGAGACTAGGGAGAGGCGAGGAGAGGCGAGGCGAGGGAGAGCAGAGCACGGAGACTGTGAGGCTGTGAGTGACAGCTAGGAGAGAGGGATCTGTGAGACAGAAGGGGGAAAGGCTAATCATGAGGAAGAGAATCTGGCTCTCCAGCTGCACCCAGCCATCAGTGATACTAAACAATAAGGAAGATGTTTTAAGCACGGAAGTTAAGGGTCAAGCTGGAGGACGACCGGGTCCACACAATGACTCCAACACTGTCCTACATGGTGCAACAGAGAGCAGAGTGCAGAGACAGAGAGAGATAGCCCTCTCAACCCAAAATAAACTACACTATTTAGGAGTGCAAGGATGTGTTCCAGCTAAATTTTAAATCAGAATAGGGTTGATAGCCATACCATAATCAAACTATCTATAACATTATTACTAAATATTGGTTATAATCAAACATGTTATTTTTGGTTCAGATACAATGCTATTCACAATAATTGTTTCCTGAAAGGTGAAATTCATTATTAGGAAACTGAGGCATGAATATTTGTCTCTCTCTAAAATGACAACATCACGTTTCCTCATCGGAGAAAATGGAATTGTTCAAATTGTGTTTGCGAGAAGGGCTCATCCATTGGAGGAAGCACATAATGCCATATTCCAATTTTTTCCCTACTCCGACTTCCAATTTATTGAAGTAACAGAGCAGAAAATGCACTGACAGCTGTAGCACTTTGTGAATTAGTATATACATTCCCTATGCCCTGCGAGAGAACGCAAGCCTCATTGTATTCCTGTAATTGCCACAGGCTCTGAAACTGGAAAGGCAATAGCAGTGGTGCAATTAGACTGGGAGAGCTAAAGATGGCAGGGGATACTTTCAACGTCAGATCACATGTTAAGCCTTCAATCCCATGTTTTGGAGGGGAAAGTTGATGGGAGGAAAGGTAATCAGTAGAGGTTACATATCATGAAGACGTGAGTGGGAGTTAGCAGATATTAAACAGCATTATGGATATCTATCCGCATCAGCTTTATTATTCACGATTATCATTGTTTTCAACGTAGTAGTGACACAAATCAGAAATGGTCATCAGAAATCAATACTTCCATTTCAGCTAAGTTCTTTTCCTCTTTGTTGCCATTCACAGCATTCAGTTTGTCAAATTACCACGAACCCGCAATCTGACGTTTGAGCTTCACGTTGAACAATCTGACATCGACTGAACCCTTTGGGGAGACAACGCGTCCTTTGATGAACATTTTACCTTACTATTTCACGACATTACAAAGCGCTGCTCATTCCATATATAACTGAACAAAATAGAACACAGAGAATTCTGTTCTAAAAATCCTTGAAAGTGTTCATCAATCTGAACTGGTACTTGGAAGTGTAGAGGTCCCTAGCTACGATGTCCCGGAGGCTCTACAAGCATTAGGAATCACAACTTATCAACTAGTCTGTCTGTCTCACATGCAGGTGAATAGCCTCAAGGCCTTCATGAATGAATGTATGGATGATTGATGAACGATGAGGTAGACTCAACAGCTTGAACCAATACACACCAGACCTCTGTGGTCAGGTTACACGCAATGGGATCTATCTAAAACAGAGGCTACGTCAACACTGCTAGCGTGTTAGTGTTAGCATAGAGCTAATTCTCCGTTCACCACCAGTGTGTATGCTAATGCAGTAACAGCGACAAAAGTCCCCAATATGCTAACAAATAGACACCACTTTACTTGGAATGACAAGCCAGACAAAATGAAAAGGCCTATTTATATAATGAATATGAACTTGGACGGCAGACATTGTTCAATATTAATGCATTGGACTTCTCATTAAAGGCTTCAGTCATACAAAAACTATACTTAAATCCGAACTGGTTCTCTAGCAGATTAGTAAGAATGGCTCACCTCGTGTTCAAGAAGCCTTTTTCCCTTCATTCAGATTACAACCTCTCACTTCGTTTATTTTAAAATTAAATCATCTCCAAAATATTGCTATTTTTCTCCAGAAAGCTGGTTACTCGTTGCAATTTCAGTTTAATGCAACAGAAAAGACAGAACAAAAATGAGAACAAATATTATGGTTAAACTCAAATATACTAATTGATATAAAAAAACATTATTTTGGGAGAAAAACTAATTAAAACAGTGTAATGTTTGTAAATAATATCATAAATTGGACTGGCGGAGTTATGTCACACATGCAGTTAACACAAATATATGGAGTCTGCTCTATCTAAAATTACAAACAACGGATTTTCGATGTACCGATTCCATGGCACATGGTTTATGAACTGATAAACAAAACAAAGCCGGATTCAAAACGTAGAGTTTTTCCATTTAAATTATTATACAAAATTCTTGCAACCAGTAGAATGTTATATATATATATGGGGGCTACAACCATCCCAGCTCTGCAGATTTTGCTGCGAAAAGACAGAATAATTAGATCATTTGTTTTGGTACTTCCCATACTGTATGTAGCTTGTTTATCATCGCAGGTTCAGGAATGTATAAAAAAATTGCAACACAATGTATAAATGTATAAAATGTATTAAAAAAATTATAAAAATGTATTATGTATAAAAGAATTGCAACACCAACAATTTACTTGGAGTTAACTTTGCAAATAGCACTGCTGGATGATTTGAAAAGTCATAGTCAATCGATCAATAATATAATAATACTCTTAGCAAATCATAACTGGATGTTCTTCAGAGATAGATGGGAGGGGTTGAGGGTACTGTAGCTGAAGGCAGGGACTAAAAACAAAAGATAACTCATGTAAAATGTGCTGTCCATAAAATGTATATATAGTATGTATAAACTGGAAGTAGAAGCATGTATTGCGTTGTTGTCAATTAGTTTACTCCAATTAGGGGAGGGGTGGTAGGGTTAGGAGAAAATAATAAAGAAGGAAAATATATTTTAAAATATATTTTAAAACAAATAGACGCTAACCGACTACGGAAAGGGAAAGCGACAATGTAAATACTTGTCTTTCCCCATATTAGATTTTCCATCATCTTCATTGTTTCTTGTGCACCAGGTGCATTTCAGACCCAGCGCTTCAATTTGCCACGCTGCCTTGCAAACTACAAGTTCATTTATTGCTGTTTATTACATTGTCATGTCAGATAAATTGATAACACGACACAACTTGTCCGCCGTCTTGTCGTCTTGTTGTTGCTATGGCAGTCTGATTAGGAGGTCAAGTGCGTTAACAGATGACAAATGTGGGAAATGGAAGATGAGATGTCATTTGTTCAAGTCTGTCCCTTGTTGCCGTTGTGGAATTAAAACTAGTACTCTGTAAAAGGTGTCACTGTAACCAGACACACCACCTGTCTTACTCTTCAGATCTGATATCCTCTTTACAAAAGACTGTGTTCTTGTTGGCATAAAGGAGGAGGAAGAGAAGAAGAGGAGGAGGAAGAGGAAGAAGATGATGAGGAGGAAGATGAGGAGGAGGAAGAAGATGAGGAGGAGGAGAAGGAAGAAGAAGAGGAGGAGGAGGAGGTAGAGGAGGAGGAGGAGGAGAAGAAGGAAATGAGGAGTAGGTGGAGGAGGAGGAGGAGGAGGAGGAGGAGGAGGTGGAGGAGGAGGACAAGGAAGAGGAGGAGAAGGAAGAGTAGGAGGAAGAGGAGGAAGAGGTAGAGGAGGAGTAGGAGGAAGAAGAGGAGGAGGAGGAGGTGGTGGAGGAGGAGGAAGAGGTAGAGGAGGAGTAGGAGGAAGAGGAGGAGGAGGAGGTGGTGGAGGAGGAGGAGGAAGAGGTAGAGGAGGAGTAGGAGGAAGAGGAGGAGGAGGAGGAAGAGGTAGAGGAGGAGTAGGAGGAAGAGGAGGAGGAGGTGGTGGAGGAGGAGGAGGAAGAGGTAGAGAAGGAGTAGGAGGAAGAGGAGGAGGAGGAGGAGGGAAGCCTCAAGAATTAGAAGTGATGGTCCATGATAAAGGCTAGCAGGACACCGACAGTATTATTCTGATCATATTTGACCACATCACCATCGTACTATTCAGATACATTTTTTAACTCTTAATGATTAAGAGTCAGAGTGATCTTGTTGACATGATGGAGGTGGAAGACAGCGGGTCATGGTAAAGGTTTGAAGGCCAACACCATGGAGCCAAGAGTCCTACCATCATGGAATAAACACTTTCTAGCTGAGAAGCATTCATTCATGACCCTGATTGTTCTGCCTCCCTTGACAGGAGACCTTTGTGGCAGAAATTGTTCTTTGAGACCTGACCCTTCTCCTCAGCAAAGCGGTAAGGTTAAATGGAAGTTTGTTGATCATTGGGTTCAGGATGTTCACAAAAGGTTGCAACATAATGTTATGACATCAATGGCCTAAAAACATTTTGATTTAATATTCAATATAAACCCACATTTATATGAAAACATTTGGACAGGTCCAAGCGTTGGTCAGACCTAACCCTGACCTTATATAATAATAACAGTAATGTTCCATACATGACATAACCTGTATCTCAGTAAGTGCAGGCCTTAAAACACTATAGGTCCTCAAACATGGCCCCCGAGCATTTCAAACCCAGGAGGCTTAAACATGAAAGCAGCATTACTATACATTCACAAAGCCAGACAGTAAAATCTCCACACAAAAAAAGCCTATATGACGGGGTACAGAAAGAGCTGACAGCAGTGTTCAAGCCCCCTATTTGAGTCACTTTGAAATGTTAGCGGATGCACCTTTACCAATCCTACAGGGATGAATCAACCTTGCTCTCCTATCTAAGACTGTACAACCAGCACACCTAGCATTACAATGGAGGCTACATCAAGAGACAGCCAAGCCTGAGTGACAGGTGCTTCCCTCTGCTTTAAAGCCTTGGTTCTCCGCTCATTTGCATGGCTGGGTTTCAGGTATGGCTCGTGGTGCCAGCTAGCTAATCGGGGCTCCCACCACCCCACTACCCTCTCCTCCCAGCACCCTTCCTACCCCAGGGGGACGAGGCGGGACGGGGGGTGAAATCCTCTTAATGGTGCGCGCTCGCCCTCGTCTCGCGGGACGGGGGTGTGGCGTGGGGACGGTGTGTAGTGAGCGCGTGTCGAGGAGAGGCTGGTCTCCACAGGGACTGACCTTCCCCTTCACGCCACCGCAGTCCTCCCATTAATACTGCTTTAATTACACCGAGTCAACCAGCCTCCCCCGCCTACTACCGCTGCTGCCGTCTCCCCCCTCTTCCTCCTCCCCTCATCTCTCCCTCACCACAGGGGAACACTCCCTCCATTACGGAGGAGAGCAAAAGAGGAGGCCAAACACTTCTCCCCCCGACAGAGAGAGGGATGAAGAAATACAATTTTCAACTCCCAGATTCTTTTCACAGATCAAATGATTTTTTTTCTTCTGTGGTGGCCGATGATGAAATGCAATCCATGAGACAAATTAGAAATGGGAGATATTATTTCTACAGGCCCAATCTATTTCAAACACAGGGGCTGAAATCTGGAAATAGGCCTCTTGGTGCCTGAGAAGGAAGGGGTGTTAGACAGATTGAACTCGAAATAAACTCTATCTAATCTGCAGAATAACCAGATGATATTTAAAGCCAACAGTCATAATTCCACCACCGGAATGGCTGGAGAGATCCCCTCTCTCAGAATGTTGTCCTTATTGTGGAGAACCATCGTTAATCACATGGCTTCCATGGAATCTGTGCTCAAGTATTCCAGAACTTTATTAGTGACCAATTACTGACCAAATATAATCAGTTCATTCCAGTGAGGAAGGTGATTTATGATTCCCAGGATTATGAAGTACAGTATATTTAACATGTGTAAAGTGATCCCTAAGCACCGCCTCTGACTCTTTGATTAATGTCGATTTAATTAAGCAGCACACTAATTAAGCAATAAATAATGACAAGGTGTGCATTTATGCAAAGATAATGCGACACCTCAGGTGAGGTGATACTCGGATAAGGCGTCCAATCAGATTGTGTGTTAGTGATGAGTGTGGGGACAACAACAAAGGAAGATTAAATGAGTTCAGCAACAGTACGCCTATGTGACCACTACATTTAAGCATGTGTAAATATTACCAGAAATGTATCGAACATGAACCTTTATTTATTTCTAATCAAAATGACCCAACTAAAGGCTAATATATAGGAGGGGTATATGCAATGTGACGTCCCACATCCCCATTAATCAAACATCTGTCCAGAACAACACAATCCTAAAAGAAGAAATAGCAATTTCCTCAGGGTTGGCGTCAGCAACATTTACAGTTGTTTAAAGGAGATGGAGTCAGCTAGTCAGCTCATTGCCAAACACCTGTTTTCTGATCAGCCCGGGCACACTCGTATTTGCAGTAAATACGCTTTGCTGCTGTACTCGTGTCAAATGTCTCTACTTACGTCGTCCTGATATGTGTATAAGAAGAGACTTATTTACTCTGATTAATGGCGTGTCTGGTGTGGGGCTGTGTGTAAGCGGCTCGCGTTGAGACACGGGTGACAAATAAATCTATCAATCATAAGCGGAACTGTAATCCCACAGAGCCATCACACAGAGATGCAACCTAAACACTTTATCAACGGGCCCCCGGCTCAGCACTCCCCCAGCCCCCATAAACACACACCAGAGTTACCTTCTGGACGCAACCTGGCCTCACCGGTTTTAAGTGAAAAATGTATGTTTATAACTGACCTTGAAATGCCAAATTTGGATGATTTTGTGCTTTCGGTATCACCCTATCAGCTGTCTTAGATCCACAAGTATTTTAGGATATTGTGGATAATTATTTAAATTATCTACCCACTACACTGGTAGCTCTCTGGCTCTGTTGCTCAACAGCATGCTTAGATATGAAGACATAGGCTACATCATGTTTCTGGAAACAGTTAAGAGAGGCCAACCAGCCCTACAACAGAGCCGCAGATGTCTAATCACTTACATATGAATCTAATTCTCTAGCCTCTAACCTACACAAATCCACCCAGACCCATCTGCCACCCAAACCCATCTACCACCCAGACCCATCTACCACCCAGACCCAGCTACCACCCAGACCCAGCTACCACCCAGACCCAGCTACCACCCAGACCCATCCACCACCCAAACCCAGCTACCACCCAGACCCATCCACCACCCAAACCCAGCTACCACCCAGACCCATCCACCACCCAGACCCAGCTACCACCCAGACCCATCTACCACCCAACCCTATCTACCACCCAGACCCAGCTACCACCCAGACCCAGCTACCACCCAGACCCATCTGCCACCCAAACCCATCTACCACCCAAACCCATCTACCACCCAAACCCATCCACCACCCAAACCCATCCACCACCCAAACCCATCCACCACCCAAACCCAGCTACCACCCAAACCCATCTACCACCCAAACCCAGCTACCACCCAAACCCATCTACCACCCAAACCCATCTACCACCCAAACCCATCTACCACCCAAACCCAGCTACCACCCAAACCCAGCTACCACCTAGACCAGCTACCACCCAAATCCATCTACCACCCAAACCCAGCTACCACCCAAACCCATCTACCCCCCAAACCCATCTACCACCCAAACCCAGCTCTTCAATGGGCAGATAGCGAGTAGCAAACACTTTAAACCAGTAGCACTATAATAAATGAAGCCTCTGCATTCCTCTGCATGTCTTCCTCTGCAATAATACACTAGAGTTTTCAACGTCAGATCCAGTCCCTGCTTTCCAGTGGTCATCTGGGATTAAAAAGAGAGAATCAGAGGCTCTGATCACATTTCAAATGACACGCTGTAGTAGAGCAGAGAAGTACGTTTCCACCCAGGCACTTTGCTAAACTGTTAAGAGGTCCGCCTCACTACAAATGGAGGTTGAATTCAATAAAACCTCCCTAGCTGTTATTCAATTAAATATTTAGCACCCAAATTCAATTACGCAATAATGACTAATTCAGGAGCTCACTGATACATGCTACTCTGAGACAGAAAATCCGTCTCTGATATCCACCATCATTTTCAATTAAATAACACTCTCTGTTTAAAAACATCTATTTGACCTATCGGTATGGTATTACACAATCACTATTGTCACAACAGGCTGAGAGGCAGGCAGTACATGTGAATTCCAGGAAATCATTTCATTCAACAACACACAAATTAATAGTCGCCGTAATATATTATACCAGTCGACCATACAGGGACAACGAGGGTGGAGGAGCGACCAATAGTCTCACGAATAAGTGATGATAAGGGAAACGAATAAGATCTCGCAGGGAAGGAAAACGATGATTATCTTTAATCACTAACCTCCCTCTAGTGGCGGCATCGCATTATCCAGCACCTTCATTCCTTATAAACATACTGTATCTATCACACACAATATGGACGCCATGAAAAAGAAGCGGGAAGCGCTATTGGTGGGGAATGCCAATGGTCTCATTACTTGTCATAGCACACTGTCAGTGGAAATTGCTTCTTTCAGGTTTTGTTTGCTCAGGCAATTACAATAAACTCTGGGCTTGACATGTTGTTTGCACAGATGTAGAGCATTAATAAACATGAGCTGTAATCGGAATTATTGAACCGCTCGCCATAATTCCGACAATGGATTTTGAACCCGGACGGACGGCCGGGCAGAGGGGATGGGATGAGAGATGGTTGAGCGAGGAGAGGGGATGGAGGGGGGAAATAGCCGGGGATCCCAGGGACAGAGGGATGGATTGATGGAGCGCCGTTGGCTGGCCTCATCACTGGAGAATTCCTCGAATTAAATGTGCAGCCGTGGAGCGCGGCCCCACAGGTATTCCCACCACACAGCCCGGTCTGAGAGCT
Source organism: Salmo salar (assembly GCF_965601325.2). Taxonomy (NCBI): domain Eukaryota; kingdom Metazoa; phylum Chordata; class Actinopteri; order Salmoniformes; family Salmonidae; genus Salmo; species Salmo salar. The sequence goes on from NC_138306.1 coordinate 75,492,983, forward strand.
ACTGCTGAGCCAAAGCCCCCAGCCTCAGAACCACCACCACCACCACCACCGCTACCACCACCACCACCACCACTACCACCACCACCACCACTCACAGACACACTGAGAGGAGTGACATTTGTCTACTCAGGATTTAACAAAGATGACAGAAAACTTGGGGAGGAAGAGAGAGATTTACCACTTTAGGGTGGAGGCGCATTCCTATTTTTAAATGGAAGATGTTGAAGGGTAGGCCTACGCCAGAGGCCAGTGTGATCAACTCTAGCTGAGAGATGGGACTGGGAGAATGACTATCAAACCTCAGCCATTAAACTTTCAAACCTCAAGTCACCATTCATAATATCCTCATAATACAGGAGGCAGTACAGTAGGTCTTTCTCCTCACCCTAACAGCATGTCCTCTCCTCTCCTTCATAAAGACAGGTTTTCCCAAAAAACCTGGAGAACGACTTCCCACGCAGAGGTGCAGAAGTGGGAATCTGGGAATATCTACAAGAGGAATGCGGGAGAGGCATTTTTGGTCTCCTTTTTTGTAAGAAGATATTGAAAGGGCATAACAGAGGGAGGGCTGGCTATTCTAATCAAAAAGTCTCCAAGGACTTTGATCACCAGCATCTTATTCAATGCAAATTACTGCACAGGGCGCCCCGACTTCCAGACATGCGAGAGAAACGGAACATACACAAAAAGCTGACAGAAAATGAAAGCAGTCTTTTGTCAGTTCTTTGATTACAGTAAGGCTTTGTGACTGCTAAGCAGACACTGACCACTGCTACAAGAGCTGAACACTGTGGGAAAGGTAGGGAGGGAGAGAGATAGATGGAAAAGAAGGAGAGAAAATAGTGAGGTGGAGGGCAGAGACAGACAAAAAGAGAGAGGCACAGATCGAGGCCACAAGTTCCTAAATCAGGATCTTGGTCCCAGTGTCAGTATTTACATGAATCAATATTATCACCATATCACCGTATTTAGCCTGTTTTCACCCCAAAACCAAACTAAATCACCCTCAACATAAACTGGTAGGACATGATGTTACGACCCAGAATACCACACCAGCAGCATTCAGCTGTTGGATGCTATTGAATGTTACGTGATAATAGATAACATATTGAATCAACATTATGAGCCTTGTGTAAAAAGAAAAATGCTTTACACAATATGCAAATGAGATGACAGGCATGAGGAGGGTGCACGCCGCTGGTGCATTGTGGGTAGGATACCACAGAAAGAGCTTCCCAGCTGAGTGTACGGTATAGGCAGTCTATTGAGAGGAAATTGAATTAGCCTTTCTCAGTATTAATTTACAGTCAAGAAGATACACAATACCCCGACGCTGCAGCTATTTCTGCATCTGTCACTCATCTCTGTACCCCATACCGACACATCCTGAATGGCAACAAAGTGTCGAGGAATGTACCAGAGATGAAATCCCACTGAACATTGATTACATCGAGCATTACATTTTAAAGAAGTCATCGTTATTTCATTATCAGCAGAGAGACACAAAGATGTGGTTCGCAGCATCAGTTGTATGAAGACTGCTGAGGATGGGGTAGAAAGTTCTGGAAGGAACTGAGAGTAGCTAGTGATCTAGCCAACAAAGAAGCAGTCCAGTTTGGGGATGTGCTGCCAGGCAAGACAAGGCAGGATTTCTGCTAATTGTATTGTTTAATCCCAGTATATTCCAACCTTCAAATGTTCCCTTCAAAATGAAAAGGGAGAATCAAGGAAAAAGGCAACTTAGAAATAGTCCCGTTACACATTAGGAGGTACTGTAGCTTACTGTTACAACAGACAGAATGGGCTATTTTGTACTGTTTGATACAATATAACAAACCACACTTCCACTTAACAGTCCAATCCATTTTCTCCACATTATAATTTGTAGCGATATTGACTTAAAACTAGAGTCATCAACGTACAGTCACGGGTTGTTCTAAATCAAAGTTGATTATGTGCAGAGGTTATTTGCATATCACTGTTAACTCCAGAAGTTACAGTGAACACAGACTCCTTTGGGAGAGCCAGCTACGCAAACACCTTGGAGTAAACACAGCAACCGCCCGGTGACAATATGCAAATCAGCAAATTCATTATTTCTCACAAGCTCCGCCCCCGTGGAAGTCGTCTCAGTGCATTATGCAGGGAATAGACTGGCATTTGGGACGTAGACTATGTTACAGTGTCTACTACTACATCAAAACAGCTCTCTGGCCATCAGAAGCAGAAGAACAGCTCATTTAAGTGTCCTACTTCTCCAACAAGCTTTCTTTCATATGATTCTCCATATCCAACAAGCTATCTTTCATATGATTCTCCATATCTTTCATATGAATCTCCATATCCAACAAGATATCTTTCACATGATTCTCCATATCCAACAAGCTATCTTTCACATGATTCTCCATATCCAACAAGCTCTCTTTCATATGATTCTCCATATCCAACAAGCTATCTTTCATATGATTCTCCATATCCAACAAGCTATCTTTCATATGATTCTCCATATCCAACAAGCTATCTTTCATATGATTCTCCATATCCAATTATGCGATCCTTCCTTAACCCATAGGAAGTCCCACTCAGTTGACTACTTCAAAACTGTGAATGTCCTCAATGGTGCTGCCCATGTTAAAACTAGCATTTGGGCACTAAAGTTGTCTATCTAAGTCTATGGTTCCTTTCCCTGCATATTTGGAAACTCAAGATAAAAAAAACTGTTTGTCTCTGTTCTCCATCATTTTGGATTTGAGATCAAATGTTTCAGATGAGATGAAAGAATAGAATGTCACCTTTAATTTTAGGGTATTTTTATACATACAGTACAAGTCAAATGTTTGGACACTCCTAATCATTCAAGAGTTTATCTTTATTTGTACTATTTTCTACATTGTAGAATAATACTGAAAACATCAAAACTATGAAATAACACACATAGAATGATGTAGTAAGCAAAAAAGTGTTAAACATATCAAAATATATTTTTGATTTTAGATTCTTCAAATTGGCCACCCTTTGCTTTGATGAGAGCTGTGCAAGCTCTTGGCATTCTCTGTTTCAGTTTTACCGTTTAGAAATGAAATCACTTTATGTATCTTGAAGAAAGTATTTGGAGAAATTCACTTATAGTGTATAAAGTAGTCAAAAGTTTAGTATTTGGTCTCATATTCCTAGTACACAATGCCTACACTACATCAACCTTGTTGGATGCATTTGCAGTTTGTTTTGGTAGTTTAGGATTATATTTTTTGATCGATACAGATACATATTAGAATATTATTTTTGTACTAGTCGACTGTACCTGCACTATAACTCCACTATTTTTCCTTCATTGCCTGTCCTCCATCTTCTTTTTAAATAGTGAGCCAATTTGTTTTCAGCACTTTTATTTCCATGACTGATCAAAACACATTTTCTATTGTTGTCTGCTGTCTCTCTCTTGTTTCTTTGCAGCAGACATATGGTGAGCAATATGTTTGGAACATCAAATCGCAATAAAATCGCAGAAACGAAACGCAATACATAGAATCGTGAAAATCGCAAAACATATCGTATCGGCACCTAATTATCGTATTATGAGGACCCTGGCGAATTAGCAGCCCTAGTGATAGTACTGACTGAAGCTTCCATAGAGGTAAGATCCCCTTTAATTGAATTCGACATTGGATTGGATTTATTAACCGCACCAATATTTACTCAGTAGCAAGCCGCCTCAGCTCATTACTCTGCTATAGATTTTCTTCTCTTGTGTGTTTACCTCTGCAACTTAATAACAAAGGCATTAGAAATTGTTTGTTTGCACCTGGCGTATAGTCATTTCTACATGGCATTGGATTTAAGAATCGTCATTAACGTTTATTTTGATCGACAAAAAGTGATGTGTTGTTTCTTCCAGTGGGGGCTGCTGAGGGGAGGACGGCTCATAATAATGGCTGGAATGGAGTGAATGGAAAGGCATCAAACACATGGAAACCATGTTTGAACCATGTTTGATGTATTTGACACCATTCCACCCCCAGCCATTACCACGGGCCCGTTCTCCCCAATTAAGGTGCCACCAGCCTCCTGTGGTTTGTTAATTTGTCAATGGTGTATAAAACTGGAATATTGAATGGCTGTGTTCAGACGTCCATTTGAATAAGGTGATATACTCTGACATGGCTTACTTGTTTTGTATTTTGGTCGGTATTTACACGTTGTCTAGACGTCTGATATTGTTCAATAGGCCGCCGTCAGAAATCACTTCATACAATTCCACTGACAGTCTCTGTTGAGCAGAAGGGAAAATGCTCTCAAGTTGTATACTGTATAGTCATCTCTGTTATGTGATGGCTGTGTGACTCCTGAACACTCTGTCCCAGGGGAAGATAGAGTGAGGCGAGCCTGAACGGACCTGGCCGCTTAGTTGAGTATTTGTATAATTAGCTTCTGGTAGCAAAAATGCAAGGTTCACCCCATTCTCACACACGCACGAACATGCACGCGCCCGCACACACCCACACACACACACACACACACACACACACACACACACACACACACACACACACACACACACACACACACACACACACCCACACACACACACACACACACACACACACACACCACTTCTACGTACAGCATAGACCCATAACTCATAACTCATCAGGGGCTGGGTCATTTATTTTCTCTGTTTTTTAATATGTTACAGCTGAGAGAGCGGCTTGCTGTATTTCTCTGCTGTTGGAGCGTTACGACACACAGGCAGGCCACTTCTGTATCAGACCCACCAACCTCCACTACAGGAACTAGTACAGCACAGAGCAGCGATACCTGTGGTGCCTTTCATGGTTCAGGGCCTTTAATTTAAATGGGAAGTTGCACATATTTAACGGGAACATCCCTGGTAGGTAGAGGTGGTGGGGGAAGACGGGGGAGTGTTTCACAAGGGGATGCCGATGATGGACTAGCCTCCTTCTCCGTGTGCGCGGTGTAGTGCAGCTAGGTCATCCATTTCCAACACATCAGGACAGGGTTATGGATGGTTTAGTCCAGCCGTCAGCCCCGTTCAGTAACAGTCTCCGTTTGTTTGTAGCCATCATAGTAGGACTGTGATGTCACCTGGTGGAGCACTACAGATGTAGGATATTAATTTGATCACTCTTTTGTTGCTGTGACTTTTCCTGCATCGAGCTTCGTGATACATTCACTGTAAAACTCACACTTGCACACAGTTAGCGCACGTTTCATGTACAAATGTAGGATCTTAATTTGAACCAGTTTGCTACATCTGGAAAATAATCCTGCACAAACAGGAAATGTGAATTATAATGTGATAATTAATGGTCATTTTTTGTAGGGGTTAATACATTTTTGTTAGGGAAAATCAAGTCTGACATTTTAAAGTGGAAATTACCAACTTTAGAAGCCTTTTTAAACCTTCAATACACTACAAGTTTACATTTCTTGCTGTGCAGGAACATTTTCAGCAACAAATGTAAGGCTCTGGTTTGCCAAGTCGATGTCGCCATCGTCATTTGTGGAATCTTCTGGGTGATCAAATTAAGATCCTACATCTGCAGCATACTTTAGGCCAGCTAATAGCCTAACCACCGATCAAGCAACATTATCAAGCAACACTATGTCAAATCCTGTTGCTGCTGGATTATTTTTGCTGTGACAATATAGGTCAAATTAAGATCCTACATCTGTATTACAAGATCACCTTGCTTTGAAATACATAGTACATATACAGTATCAAAGTATAGTAGGAGAGACTTACAGTTTGAGTATTTACAGTTGGCCTAGTCTGTATTCTAGACCATATTTTATGTCTGTATGAAATAAGAGAGAATTGCATGTTGAGGCCTATAGGCCTGAAGTTTTAATTCTAGACCTACCAGTGTATGTCTGTTAGGCATTGTATCCCATCTGTTCCGAGGTGCAGTCCTCAGGGCTACAATAATGTGGTATCCTGATCAATACTCCGTGCCTCAAGAAGAATATATCATTTATTTACAGCCCTGCGTCTGACTCAATCCCATTCTGTTGCACTCCCTGTTGAATCAGCATCCTCTTCCTCTCGAGGAACTCTCCCACCCCCCATGCTCACACACACTCACACTGCAATAGCGTTTGCCATTGAACTTTGACCCCTGACATTTGCACCCTGACCCTCTGTCTGATGGCCTATCGATTATGTCTGGTGGTTGGCTGGGTAATTGTTGGCTTTGTAATTACTTCATGTGTTGTTTCAGGTGTACAAAAAGGCAACAAGATTTCACCCCCAAAATTACAAAAGCCACTTCAGCTCACAAAACACTTGTCCTGTTTCAAGAGATTTGACCACAATTAATACAAAACAGCCCTCAATGGTGAGGAACTACAGATTTATCCATAACCTCATAGGTGAAATAATTGCTTCCCGCTACATGATCATGTTGAAAATGAAAAGAGATAAAATACAACTGGCGAAAAATAATCAGGCATGTTTTCTGGGTTCCCTGATTGACCCTGTTGGAGGGGTAGGGATTTAATGCTGTCACAGGAGGCACAGAGGGCCTGCTGCCAACCTCTGCCCAATTTCCTGGATTCATTGACTGGGTAACCATGGGGAAATGAGTCCTTCCTCTCTGTTTTGGTGGGAGTTGTCATGGGATACACGATGTGTCGCCAGTGTCGGTCTCTGATCTGGTGATTTCAAATTAACCACTTACCATTCATACAGTACATTTCACATTCAGTGTTTGTGTGTCTGTTCTGGGAGAAGTACTGTGTCCGTTGCCCAGTGCCACTTTCTGGGGAATTGGATTGCAATGTCTTAATTATGCATATTTATTCCACATTTTATTTCCTCTTTATTTATTTTCCCCTCATAATATAATACATAAAAGTATAAGACAAAAAATACAGTAAACAACATTTCAGAGAGACAAATGAAAATAAGAAAAGTCATTTTAAAAAGGATAATAGCCTGAAACTTTGCTTCATTTGGAATGAGAAATGCTTGATGCATCTCAAAAGTTGACAAGACAATATAAGACCTGTTGTCAATGTATTTTAAAATGAAAGAGAGGCTCTTTGATTTCAGCCATTGATACATGTCCATGAAAGATCTCAAAACCCCTCAGCAAATTGAGTTTGTTGTGTGTACAAGTAGCTGCCAGATTTAATATTGAATGGATGATCCAAAATTGATTTTTGATCCAGAGAAAATGAGGGAAGATGTCTGTAACAAAAAAACTAAAAAACTAAAAAATCCATAACCCTCTAAAGCCAAAATCCCGATCCCAGGTGTATAATATTTTTTCTTCCTTCGCTCGGTCTTTTCCCTTCGACGAGTTGTTTTCATGTAAAGAAAAACCTATAGGGTTGACCTCCGTGCCAGTTTGCCTTAGGCGATCCACAGATTGCAAGTTTTCAATGCCTCATCCTTGGAGGGTGGATCCAAATCAAACCCCATCAATATTTCAGTACTATTTCTTGCTCCATGGACCTCTTGCTAATACACTTGGCTCATCTGCCAAGCAAAGCCTGCATGTTTACACATGCCACTAAACTGTCACGGTTTTAAATTCAGCCTTGCTCTGTGTGCCTAATGAGAGAAGCAACAGACTACTGTCCATATTGCATATTTAAATACATAGCCAAGGAACAGAACCATTTCCAATTCATCCAAACTCAACATCTCAGAATTATTCCTGTCAATATGTTTTAAGAGCTTTCTGTAAAAAAGAATTATAAAAAAAAAATAGTTTTGCTCTTAACTAATGTTAAAGAAACTTGGGTGGAATTCAGAAATTCAGCCCCTCCAATAAGGCAGGGAGAATCTGGTTAAAGTGAAAAAAAGAAGTGAAGTAGAGAAGTCTTTGGAGATGCTTCTAGACATCTGTTCGCCATCTGAAGGCACCTGGAGCAAGGCCAAGGATACTCCCAAACTAAAATCACTTCATTATGAAGGAATAATCATTTTATATTCAGCTCCGAGCAACCATCAGATTGATGGGAACAATCTCACTAAGTCAGAGGCCATTATACAGAAAAAACACATTTTCCAAAAGTACATTTTTTTTCCACAGGTAACTGCAAACACTATACACAGCTTATACATGTATATTTATAGTTTGTGTACACCAAATGAGACTGTACAGAAACGGTAGGCACATTATACAACTATTAGGACCCAGCAGTAGATGCAGTACCACAAATAAGCTAACTTCAACAAACCCTTAGTGCTTTATTTGTTTCAATAGCAAATCTCTAATTTTCTGTAGAAAGAATGCCGTACTGTGCGTGTCTTTGGTTAAATGAAAGAATCAATATGTGATCCCCTTGAGCTTTTTGGCTTTGAGAAATTATCAATAAAAAAAAAGCTTTTAGCGAGAAAATACAAAAACAAACCAAAAAAAGACAACAGACAGTGGCTTAACAGTTTTAATTGTTGCTAAAACAAAGGGATAGAGCTGCTATAAGAGGATCATTGGGCTGAATACCCCACTATCACACACAATACTTGAACATTAACAATGAGAGTGGTGAAAAAACACTTTTGGATACGTTCCAGGGATGGAGTTTTACACCCTCGGTTCAAATAAACACATATTCACACAGACACCATCCATCTATATCTAGGGGACAATGTCAAGGACATTTTAAAACTGTTATCACACTCAATGATTGGAGGATGTTTGATACACAAACAACAATTAATTTATTCACGCATTAAGATCTTCAAGTCTGGAGTATGGCTAATAAACTGTGACTGCAGACCAAAGCACACATTTTGGCCCAGGTCCTTGACAGAGTAGTTTGTTAGCACCTCCTCTACTTTGGTGCAATGACAAAGACAATGTACCTTTCTGCACTTCTGTAACTGCACTGGGTCATTTAATACAGTTCCGTAACTGCACTGGGTCATTCAATACAGTTCTGTAACTGCACTGGGTCATTCAATACAGTTCTGTAACTGCACTGGGTCATTCAATACAGTTCTGTAACTGCACTGGGTCATTCAACACAGTTATTCAACTGCACTGGGTCATTCAATACAGATGTTCAACTGCACTGGGTCATTCAAAACAGTTTGGTAAGTGCACTGGGTCATTCAATACAGTTCTGTAAACGCACTGGGTCATTCAATACAGTTCCGTAACTGCACTGGGTCATTAAATACAGTTTCTTAACTGCACTGGGTCATTTAATACAGTTCCTTAACTGCACTGGGTCATTCAAAACAGTTGTGTAACTGCACTGGGTCATTCAATACAGTTGTGTAACTGCACTGGGTCATTCAAAACAGTTCGGTAAGTGAACTGCGTCATTCAATACAGTTCTGTAAACGCACTGGGTCATTAAATACATTTCCGTAACTGCGCTGGGTCATTCAATAAAGTTGTGTACCTCCTGAAGGTACGGAGGTGCCGTTCCCCTCACAGCTCCGTAGGCAAGCACCATGGTCTTGTAGCAGATGCAAGCTTCAACTGGAAGCCAGTGGAGTGTGGGGAGGAGCGGGGTGACGTGAGAGAACTTGGAAAGGTTGAACACCAGACGGGCTGCGGCGTTCTGGATGAGTTGTAAGGGCTTAATGGCACAGGCAGGGAGCCCCGCCAGCAGCGAGTTGCAGTAATCCAGACGGGAGATGACAAGTGCCTGGATTAGGACCTGCGCCGCTTCCTGTGTAAGGCAGGGTCGTACTCTGCAAATGTTGTAGAGCATGAACCTACAGGATCGGTTCACCGCCTTGATGTTAGCGGAGAACGACAGGGTGTTGTCCAGGGTCACGCCAAGGCTCTTAGCACTCTGGGAGGAGGACACAATGGAGTTGTCAACCGTGATGGCGAGATCATGGAACGGGCAGTCCTTCCCCGGGAGGAAGAGCAGCTCCGTCTTGCCGAGGTTCAGCTTGAGGTGGTGATCCGTCATCCACACTGATATGTCTGCCAGACATGCAGAGATGCGATTCGCCACCTGGTTATCAGAAGGGGGAAAGGAGAAGATTAATTGTGTGTCGTCTGCATAGCAATGATAGGAGAGACCATGTGAGGATATGACAGAGCCAAGTGACTTGGTGTATAGCGAGAATAGGAGAGGGCCTAGAACTGAGCCCTGGGGAACACCAGTGGTGAGAGCACATGGTGCGGAGATGGATTCTCGCCACGCCACCTGGTAGGAGCGACCTGTCAGGTAGGACGCAATCCAAGAGTGAGCCGCGCCGGTGGAGAGGAGGATCTGATGGTTCACAGTATCAAAGGCAGCAGATAGGTCTAGAAGGATGAGAGCAGAGAGAATTAGCTTTAGCAGTGCGGAGAGCCTCCGTGACACAGAGAAGAGCAGTCTCAGTTGAATGACCAGTCTTGAAACCTGACTGATTTGGATCAAGAAGGTAATTCTGAGAGAGATAGCAAGAGAGCTGGCCAAGGACGGCACGCTCAAGAGTTTTGGAGAGAAAAGAAAGAAGGGATACTGGTCTGTAGTTGTTGACATCGGAGGGATCGAGTGTAAGTTTTTTGAGAAGGGGTGCAACTCTCGCTTTCTTGAAGACGGAAGGGACGTAGTCAGCGGTCAAGGATGAGTTGATGAGCGAGGTGAGGTAGGGGAGAAGGTCTCCGGAAATGGTCTGGAGAAGAGAGGAGGGGATAGGGTCAAGCGGGCAGGTTGTTGGGCGGCCGGCCATCACAAGTCGCAAGATTTCATCTGGAGAGAGGGGAGAAAGAGGTCAAAGCATAGGGTAGGGCAATGTGAGCAGGACCAGCGGTGTCGTTTGACTTAAGGAATACCTATGATAGGATAAAGTAATCCTTCTAACCCCCCCCCCCCCCCAAAAGATTTAGATGCACTATTGTAAAGTGGTTGTTCCACTGGATATCATAAGGTGAATGCACCAATTTGTAAGTCGCTCTGGATAAGAGTGTCTGTTAAATGACTTAGAATGTAAATGTTAAAGTCACCCAGAACTGTGAGGGGTGAGCCATCCTCAGGAAAGGAACTTATCAAGGCGTCAAGCTCATTGATGAACTCTCCAAGGGAACCTGGAGGGTGATAAATGATAAGGATGTTAAGCTTGAATGGGCTAGTGACTGTGACAGCATGGAATTCAAAGGAGGAGATAGACAGATGGCAGTTCTGTAACTGTAACTGCACTGGATCATTCAATACATTTGTGTAACTACACTGGGTCATTGAATTCAGTTCTGCAACTGCACTGGGTCATTCAATACAGTTGTTTAACTGCACTGGGAATTTCAATACAGTTCCTTAACTGCACTGGGTCATTCATTACAGTTGTGTAACTGCACTGGGTCATTCAATACAGTTATGTAACTGCACTGGGTCAGTCAATACAGTTGTTTAACTGCACTGGGTCATTCAATACATTTCTGTACTGTAAAACTCAGACAGATTCAGAGCAGTCATGTTTATTGCACACATGCAACATACACTCTTAGAAAAAAGTGTTCCAAAAGAGTTCTTCGGCTGTCCCCGTAGGAGAACCCTTTTTGGGTCCAGGTAAAACCCTTTTGGGTTACATGTAGAACCCTCTGTGGAAAGGATTCTACATGGAAACCAATACGGTTCTACTTGGAAACAAAAGGGTTCTTCCTGAATCCAAAAAGGGTTCCTCAAAGGGTTTTCCTATGGGGACAGCCTAATGACCATTTTAGGTTCTAGATATCACCTTTTTTCTGATCTCTACCTCATTAATTGTTAGAGTGCTGTGAGCATCGTAGATGGTGAATGATACAAATGGACAACATAAGACGATGTGACTACTGTGACATAAAATGTGGGTGTCGTGTTTAGTCTATCGACAGGCGGATGGGGAGCTGGGGATGGATAGGCCACTAAGTTGTGTTTAAGTGACATCACTTATAGGATTAGCATCAGCACACAACAGGGAGAAGAGATCCTAACAGACAACATGGAGAAGAGATCCAAACAGACAACAGGGAGAAGAGATCCAAACAGACAACAGGGAGGAGAGATCCAAACAGACGACATGGAGGAGAGATCCAAACAGACAACAGGGAGAAGAGATCCAAACAGACGACATGGAGAAGAGATCCAAACAGACAACAGGGAGAAGAGATCCAAACAGACAACAGGGAGAAGAGATCCAAACAGACAACAGGGAGGAGAGATCCAAACAGACAACAGGGAGGAGAGATCCAAACAGACAACAGGGAGAAGAGATCCAAACAGACAACAGGGAGAAGAGATCCAAACAGACAACAGGGAGAAGAGATCCAAACAGACGACAGGGAGAAGAGATCCAAACAGACAACATGGAGAAGAGATCCAAACAGACAACAGGGAGAAGAGATCCAAACAGACAACAGGGAGGAGAGATCCAAACAGACAACAGGGAGAAGAGATCCAAACAGACAACAGGGAGGAGAGATCCAAACAGACAACAGGGAGAAGAGATCCAAACAGACAACAGGGAGAAGAGATCCAAACAGACAACAGGGAGGAGAGATCCAAACAGACAACAGGGAGAAGAGATCCAAACAGACAACAGGGAGAAGAGATCCAAACAGACAACAGGGAGGAGAGATCCAAACAGACAACAGGGAGGAGAGATCCAAACAGACAACAGGGAGAAGAGATCCAAACAGACAACAGGGAGGAGAGATCCAAACAGACAACAGGGAGGAGAGATCCAAACAGACAACAGGGAGGAGAGATCCAAACAGACGACATGGAGAAGAGATCCAAACAGACGACATGGAGAAGAGATCCAAACAGACAACAGGGAGGAGAGATCCAAACAGACAACAGGGAGAAGAGATCCAAACAGACAACAGGGAGAAGAGATCCAAACAGGGAGAAGAGATCCAAACAGACAACAGGGAGAAGAGATCCAAACAGACAACAGGGAGAAGAGATCCAAACAGACAACAGGGAGAAGAGATCCAAACAGACAACATGGAGAAGAGATCCAAACAGACAACAGGGAGAAGAGATCCAAACAGACAACATGGAGAAGAGATCCAAACAGACGACATGGAGAAGAGATCCAAACAGACAACAGGGAGAAGAGATCCAAACAGGGAGAAGAGATCCAAACAGACAACAGGGAGAAGAGATCCAAACAGACAACAGGGAGAAGAGATCCAAACAGGGAGAAGAGATCCAAACAGACAACAGGGAGAAGAGATCCAAACAGACAACAGGGAGGAGAGATCCAAACAGACAACATGGAGAAGAGATCCAAACAGACAACAGGGAGAAGAGATCCAAACAGACAACAGGGAGAAGAGATCCAAACAGGGAGAAGAGATCCAAACAGACAACAGGGAGAAGAGATCCAAACAGACAACAGGGAGAAGAGATCCAAACAGACAACAGGGAGAAGAGATCCAAACAGACAACAGGGAGAAGAGATCCAAACAGACAACAGGGAGGAGAGATCCAAACAGACAACAGGGAGAAGAGATCCAAACAGACAACAGGGAGGAGAGATCCAAACAGACAACAGGGAGGAGAGATCCAAACAGACAACAGGGAGGAGAGATCCAAACAGACAACAGGGAGGAGAGATCCAAACAGACAACATGGAGAAGAGATCCAAACAGGGAGAAGAGATCCAAACAGACAACAGGGAGAAGAGATCCAAACAGACAACAGGGAGGAGAGATCCAAACAGACAACAGGGAGAAGAGATCCAAACAGACAACATGGAGAAGAGATCCAAACAGACAACAGGGAGGAGAGATCCAAACAGACAACAGGGAGGAGAGATCCAAACAGACAACAGGGAGGAGAGATCCAAACAGACAACAGGGAGGAGAGATCCAAACAGACAACATGGAGAAGAGATCCAAACAGGGAGAAGAGATCCAAACAGACAACAGGGAGAAGAGATCCAAACAGACAACAGGGAGGAGAGATCCAAACAGACAACAGGGATAAGTGATCAAACAGATATATTCTCTATAGGGTTAGGACTGATTCAGATAAGTTAGTGAGACACTGTCACTTTTAACCATGCATATGTTCTCCATAGCTTTTTAGGAGATTTCTACAGTAACTACATTTTACTGCGTGTTTTGGCAGTCAAGTAAATGTACTCACGCTTGTGGTCAAGTTCAAAGCAAGGCAGGACTGATATCTGATCAGTTAATACTGCACATCAACCTGTCTCCTCAGAAGCTGTGAGTTTATTAGCAGTCTAAAGCTGCCCTGTACTCTCTGTTCAACAATAGGATGGGAGGAAATTGATGGTAGCTTGCAGTCTGAGAGGGAGACACAGGCAGGGGTTAGCTTCCTGCTGCAATCCATTCTGGCTAATCACCTGGAGCCGTGAAAGAGCCATCATTCCCTCGCGTCCTACAAACACCACCCAACGAAGCTGCTCAATGATAAAGTACAGCTGTTGACAGCCAAGTGTCCCTTTAGCAATGATCAACTATCATGTTTAACAACTGCTTTTCTACTTTGCAATATTAATGAAGCTCTCTCTCTCTCTTCCCCCAAAATATTTGATGTGAACTATTAATGAGAGAGTAGCCGCTAAATCATGCGTCTGAGAGAGAGAGGATCGAATGCAATTACCATTAGAGCTGCTATCTGAACAGCCCCTCTCTCTCTCTCTCTGCTGTTAGGCCCACTGCAGCTGGCCCTCAGTGCTCTCCCCTCTCTCTCGGCTGTTAGGCCCACTGCAGCTGGCCCTCAGTGCTCTCCCCTCTCTCTCGGCTGTTAGGCCCACTGCAGCTGGCCCTCAGTGCTCTCCCCTCTCTCTCTGCTGTTAGGCCCACTGCAGCTGGCCCTCAGTGCTCTCCCCTCTCTCTCGGCTGTTAGGCCCACTGCAGCTGGCCCTCAGTGCTCTCCCCTCTTCTCTCCAGCCTCTGTGTGCATGCAATTTAACCGACCAGATCAATAGGAACAGGCAGTTAGCAGCCCGACAACTCCCTTCAAGTGCCTCATAGGACACACTAACGTTTTCCCCTCCACCAAGTAAATGTCAAAACATCCCACCGTTCCACAATTCTGGGGAGAAATTGTTCTTTTGAAACACTATTGACATACTTTGATATACTTTAACCCACATCTCCCAGCTTCCACGGAGGGGGAAAGTCAATTCTCATTTGGAGAGGTGTTGTGTGTGTGTCATACCAGTGTGTACGCATGTGTCTGTGCTCTCCTGCCGAGCTGACTATAGCTCCAAGATCACAGAGGTCTGGCGGCTGGACTGTCAGGGTCAAGGGGTCAGAGGTCAGGCATTGGCCTAGGGTCGAGGTGAGAGCAGGACATCTCTGGAGGGTGGCCTTCATCTCCACCATGGCCTTGAACAGGATCGATACCATTAAAGTCTCTCTCTCGCTCTCTCTCGCTCTCTCTCTCTCTCTCTCGCTCTCTCTCTCTTTCGCTCTCATATATATCTCCTGTTCTTTAATTTTTTTTGGGGGGGGGGGGGGGCTGTGTCACTTTTTTTCATGAATCCATTTAATCGTACCTCGCTTTGTTCTTCCTCTCTTTTCTTGCATATGAAGGAGCTGGTCTAATCTTGATACCGAGCCCGTCCCTGCCTTCCTCTCCTCTCTCCGGGCCCGCGCTGTGAGACTGGACAAGCGGAGATAAACTCAGGCCCCATATTGTTTGAACAGCATTTTATTAAGCTGGCTCTTCTCCTTAATATTTGCATTGGTGCATCTGAGGGTCTAACACGGCATTAGGCAATTACACACATGACCAAGTCGATAGCCACAGAAAATAGCAGAAAAGCCTTTATCATTCTAGCAAGAGAGTATTGCCAATTCTGTGGCCCTAATGCTAACATCGTTTGCATTTCAATTAAAAGAAGAGTGGAAATACTGGTGTTTTATTCAAATTCAGCGTGCTAAGAAAGAGCAGCAGAATTCAACCAGAATAAAGCATTTTGTTGTGTACCGTAACAATAAAGAATATGTCACAGGCCAGGAATTTCAGTTTCACCAAATGCAATATTTGCTTGTTAACTTCCAATGGGAAAAAGCAGACAATAGGAGATTGTAGCAATAATTAAAAAGCAATGTAGAGTTAAATAGATCAAAACAGGATGCCCATTTATCTTGTCCTCAAAGAGAGGAGTATTACTGAATATCACATGTAGACTTGCCTAGTTAAAAAAAGGAAACTTTTTTTTTTAAATGCAGAACTACTGTATAGGAACAACATGCTATAGCACAAGCCCTCAAAACAAAACCGAGAATAAAAGCGAAACGTCAGACTAAACAACGCCAGTTTCCCATCAACTTCTTGAAATTCCAATCAAGCGTGCACTTGTTTCCCCCAAGTCTTCGATCACCATCTTCAATCTTAGCTTGACGGACGCAACTGAAGTGACCAACAAACCTGGGATTTTTCAAACGAGCCGAGGATGACCTCGTAAACAAACAAACAAACAAACAAACGCACACAAACAACACAAGAGGAGATCAATCAGTGGAGTATAATAAGAGTTTGGAGAAGGACAAGAAGAAGAGGAGGAATCTCCCTCTTTGAAGCGTCTACCCAACCTTACCCCCTGTAGGCACGCCTGCACCGCCGAGATCAAGATGCTGCCGGCGTGCATGGAAGATCATGGGTGGCTTTGATAATCACTCCCATACTCCTTCTAAAACAAATGCAATTACAAAGTTAATTGTGTTCAAAGTTGAAGCTGAAGGGAAGAGAAGTCAGCAGCTTGACTTTGCTGACGGAGCTACGAGCGCTGGTGGAGAATAAAAGGACCCGGTGCGGAGAGGAAGAGGGCGGATGGAGGGGTGTTAAGACGGGGTGTGGGGTGTGTCAGTGGGGTAGAGGGGGTGTTTGGGGAGGGTGATGAGCATTCGGAGGCGGCAGCGACATGGCGCTGAGGGATATGGCAGGCACAGCCAACCCGTTTGACCTGCCATTTATCAGAGGATAAACAGGACGTCACCTGGGCCGCATCCCCGCGACTCCATTGGTCGGCGGCCCTGTTTAGTATGCGGGGGCCATTGCGGGGCCGGCGCTCTCCGTGCACACACCACGTCACCTCCATCACAATGAATTATTGGTTGGAGCAATGATCAATT